>NC_071519.1:3197222-3204722 GCF_027887155.1 Malaclemys terrapin pileata | reverse complement strand
GATGGGGATAGATAGATAGATAGATAGCGGGGGTGGATGGGGATAGATAGATAGAGAGATAGATAGAGGGGGTGGATGGGGATAGATAGATAGAGGGGGTAGATGGGGATAGATAGATACATAGCGGGGGTGGATGGGGCTAGATAGATAGATAGAGGGGGTAGATGGGGATAGATAGATAGCAGGGGTGGATGGGGATAGATAGATAGAGGGGGTAGATGGGGATAGATAGATAGATAGCGGGGGTGGATGGGGATAGATAGATACATAGCGGGGGTGGATGGGGCTAGATAGATAGATAGAGGGGGTAGATGGGGATAGATAGATAGATAAATAGATAGATAGATAGATAGATAGAGGGGGTGGATGGGGATAGATAGATAGATAGATAGCGGGGGTGGATGGGGATGGATAGATAGAGAGATAGATAGAGGGGGTAGATGGGGTGTGACAATGCGGTTCTGGCGGAACCCAACTGAGAGCGCCAACTCAGGACAAATTGCTCAAACAGGGCAGTTACAGCCCAAGGCCGGGGTTTTTCCACCTCTAAGGCAAACCAAACCAGCCAGACTAAGACTTCGGTCTCACCCCACTGGCTAACCGCAAGTCTCACAAGCAATCTCCTTAACACTCCAGTTTCCCAGTATCACCACCAGTACCACTCGTTATGGGGACAAATGGTTATGAAAACCAATACCCCAGTAAAAGAAAAAGGTTCTCCCGATCCCAAAGGACCAAGCCCCAGACCCAGGTCAATATACAAATCAGATCTTACCCACAAATCACGCTACTGCCAATCCTTTAGAATCTAAAATCTAAAGGTTTATTCATAAAAGGAAAAAGATAGAGATGAGAGTTAGAATTGGTTAAATGGAATCAATTACATACAGTAATGGCACAGTTCTTGGTTCAGGCTTGTAGCAGTGATAGAATAAACTGCAGGTTCAAATCAAGTCTCTGGAACATCCCCCGCTGGGATGGGTCCTCGGTCCTTTGTTCAGAGCTTCAGTTTGTAGCAAAGTTCCTCCAGAGGTAAGAAGCAGGATTGAAGACAAGATGGAGATCAGGCATCAGCCTTATATAGTCTCTTCCAGGTGTAAGATCACCTCTTTGTTCTTACTGTGGAAAATTACAGCAACATGGAGTCTGGAGTCACATGGGCCAGTCCCTGCATACTTTGCTGAGGTACAAGGCGTATCTGCCTTCTCTCAATGGGTCCATTGTATAGCTGATGGTCCTTAATGGTCCATCAAGCAGGCTAGGCAGAGCTCATCTCAGCTTGTCTGGGATGTCACCCAGAAGCATAGCATAAGTTTGCCATACAGACAGTATAGAGCCAATATTCATAACTTCGACTACAAAACTGATACACACATATAGACAGCATAATCATAACCAGTAAACCATAACCTAGTTCTAGACACCCCATTTGACCCCCTTTATACAAGATTTGGGTGCCACTACAGGACCTTGGTTGCAACAATGATCTATATGGTCCCAGTTTATGTCAATAACGTCACACCCCCAACGCAAAATTGATGCAGGAAGGGATGACACAAACATCCCTGACTGCATCCCAAGAGCTCCCCATCCTGGGTTCTGTCTCACTACAGCTAGTATGGGGTTAGAAGCCGTACCAGTGTATAACAGAAATGGTTTATCAAAATCATGTTCAACCACATGATTGAACCTCTTTACAAACTCAAGGTAACACTTAGTTAGAACAATAGTGGATTGGATCTGCTCTGGCAGCATGGTTCCTGTATGTGCCATGTGATCTTGCCAAGAGCTAAAGAAGACTGCTACTTTATCCATACAAGCTCGGGCAAATGTTTGGAACCCAATTAACATCGAATAAATGCAGATATTAATGTTCTTCATAGTCCAGGAATCTTGGCATTTAGCCATGAAAGCAATATGGTAGTGTGCCTCAGTCTTCCTTTTCATACAGCACATTAGGTCTGGAATGTCTTTTCCCCTGTGAAAAGTTCCCATATTGTTTATAGGCATTACCTGTGAAACCCCAGTGTAACAAGGCCTTTTAACATAACGTGTGTTCTCATGTATTCCTTTTAACATGTCCCAGGGATTCTCCAAAAGATTAGGCACATTGTTAATTACAAAATTTAGCAATAACAACAAGTTCATTGCAAGTGTCCATCTACAGTCATGTTTGTCATGCCACACCTTTGGCTCAATACCATTGGAGTTGGGGCATTTTAGGGTTAACCTGTGGCTTCCCTTTGCAAAATTCAGCGTTCTCTTTCCTCCTTGTCCTGCAGGATCAAACCCCGATTTCTCTTGCTTAACAGAATTCACTGGCTGATGGGGTGGGCCCTCTGTGCTAACAGCTATTAGCAAGTCCTTCCTTTCCCAGCCAGGCAAGTAATTTGCACTACCCCAGACCAGAGCCAGTCCACCAGTTTTCATATTCGTAACTGCTATCATCTCCAAGGCTGGACTCTGTCTTAAAGAGATACCACACAAATCCAAAGAGTCTGCGGGTGAGAGTTTGCTTGCTCTCCCCCGCATCCTCAAGCATTTAGCCATAAAACTGCTCTGCTCTGACACATCAGTAACCAAATCTGTCCTCAAACCCTGAAGCACAAACTGCTCATTTAAAGAATCAGAAAGGAGACATTCCTGTTCCAACACCATTGTCTCCCCAACAAGTTGGCCCCACACAGCCACTCGGTTATAGGGATGCCTCAATTCCTTAACAACTTTTACTTCCTCTGAGACCTTCTCAAAGCTACCCACACTGGATCTTTTAAAAGGAAAGTCAGAGGATCCATTCACAACAGACAATTTTTGGCTGCTAGGAACTGAAACTTCCTTGATTAAATCACTCTCACACCCTTCAGTTGCAGGGAACTGCTTGCACCGAGTACCATGAGGATTCCTTTCTCCAGGAGCTTTTCTAAGCAGCAATTCACCCCTCACAGAAATTCTGCCCTTACCCTCTTCACCTAGGGCTTGCTCTAAAGGCACACTTTCCTGAGCAACAACAGACTCTGTCTGGGTCTTACTTACATTCAGGATCACCTCTGGCCCATCAGGCAGATCTCTACACAATCCCCTTTCAGGTGAACCCATAGGCTTCCTAGTTAAAAGGTTAGAAATACTTCCCTTCTCTTTGCCACACACCAGCTTAGGAATTTTTTCCTTTTTGCTACAAGTTGTTAAACTGTCCGTAGGTAACACAACCAAATTACCTTTCTGCTCTCCTTGTGCCCTGGCTAGGGTATCACCCGGATCAGACAGAGTTGTTACACCCTTCTCCAACCACACATGAGCAACAGGCCCAATACAAGCATCAGAATTGTCTGGTCTCTGGGATTTTGCTAAGACACTAACTGGATGCAACCTAGCTACGGTGCCATTCTCCCCAGCAGATGCAAACTTAGGACCATTCCCTTCCTGGGCTTTAGTTGAATCCAGAACCAACTCTGAGACAACTAAATTACTCTCAACCATCATAGGCCGAAAGGCACCTTCTGTCTGCTCCACAGACAAAAAAGAGCTGGAGACGCATTTTTCTTTACTGGACATATAGTTTGGGATTTCATTTCCCTTGTCCCAGCACACCGGGCTGTTCACAGACAACTGCTTGGAGACTGGGGTAGCTTCCTCCATAGGCAAGTCAATACCCCTGACAGACACAGGCACATTTCCTTCACTGTCACTATTCTTCGCACAGGAAACAGACAAGGTATAGGGACACTCATCTTCCACTCTCCTTGCCTTCCCAAACTGCTGACTAGATAAAGCCATCAGCTCACAAGACTGCCTAGGCTCATCCAAAATCTCCTTGTTCTCCTCTCCCTTCGCTTGATCTAATTCCAGATTTACTTCTGAGACATTAGATAGATATTCAGAAACTTCATTCACAGCCAAACAGCTACTTTCCAAAGACAAACTTTTGGAGAAACCCTCCATAGGCACAACCTTAGGATCAATCCTCTCTTATGCCTGGTTTGTATTAACTTGACTGACCATAGCTTTAATATCATTTCCAATCATAATATCCTTAGGGATTATGTCTTTTACTCCCACAACCATGGTGCCCTCCAATCCCTTCCATTTCAGGTGGATTTTAGCCAAAGGCACCCTGACAAAATACTTAGATAAGGCTACAACAGTTACATCTTCACCTGGCAAATAATCTTCCTTCCTGACCAGACTTGCTTTAACCAGAGTAATATCTGCTGCGGTGTCCCTCCATGCCATACACCTCACTCCATTTACTTCTGCACTGCTAATAAACTCTGCATTATTTCCCCCATATTTAGCTCTAATGTGAGTTTTAAGGTCAGATTCTTCCAAGACCACAGAAACAGCATTTGCACACAGGGCACCAATGCTGGGCTCTGTGTGGCTTGCCTGTGAGTTTACAACAACAGGGTTAGCATTGGCCGTGGCATTTGGGGTTGCTGGTTTTGGGCTGCCCTTCAGTGTCGGGCAGTCTGGTCTCATGTGGCCCAGCATACCACAGTGATAGCATGTAACCTGTTCCGTCCTGGGATGTGAGTTCCTACCCCCCGGACCCCCTTGAACTCCTTTAGAAGAGTCAGGTTTATTTTTAAATCCTTCCCTCCTCTTGAACTGGGGAGAATGGTGATCAGTTTTCCCCGGGGTTTTACACCCTTCTCGAGCCCTGTTTTGGGTATGGGCATCCGCAATCTCTGCTGCCCGTAGGACTGACTCAGGGTCCCTGTCACACACAGCTGCTCTCACATTGTCCGGCACAATGTCTAAGAACTGTTCCAAAGTTATTAAATCCAGCAGTTTTTCAAAACTCCCATGCGCCTTGGCCCCCACAACCCACTTTTTAACAAAACCCATCAGCTTATGAGCACATTCTACAAAAGTACAATCCTTAGGCATTTTAAACTCTCTAAACTTAACTCTGTAAGATTCAGGAGTAACCTTGAATCGCCTTAACACAGAATCTTTAAACTGCCCATAATCCAAGGCTTCTTGTTCCCCCAAGTCATTAAATACCTCCCTGGCTTTTCCAGTCAGTCTGGTCAGCAGGACAGGCATTCGCTGACCCTCGGGGATCTGGTACAGATTGCAGAGGCGTTCAAAGGTAGATAAAAACTCCTCTATATCCTCAGTATCATTGTAAATGGGACACATCCTTTCCCAGTTTTTCTCATGGCGGGGGGGAGGTGGAGTACCAGGTGGGGATGACTTTCTCCGCTCTTCCATTACTTGGAGCTGAAGTCTGGCCATCTCCTGTTCCATCCTGTGAGTCTCCTGCTCAGCAGCGAGCAGCTCTAGACGTCCCTTACGAGCTCTCTCTTCTCTCTCATCAGCCTCCTTCTTTCTTTGATCGGCTTCTTTCTCTCTCTCAGCAGCCTCCTTCTCTCTCTCTCTTTCTAATTCTGCTATTTTTTGCTTCTCCAGCAATCGAAGATCTGCTAGCTTCTGTTCATGCTCAAATTGCATTTTACTTGTCACCCTTTGCATCCTAATTTTTCTGCATCTTCTGCAGCCTCAGGTAAGGGCTGTGCTCTTGCCCCCTGATCACTGGCTATTAACAGATTTCTCAGTTCTTCCTTTGTAGCTTTCTTTCTAAAGCATATCCTCTTTTCTGAACACAAATTTTCCAGGGCTTTTTTGCCAAGTCCCTCATATGCTCTTTGCTCAGCCATTGCAGCAATTCTTTAACCAACAAAACTCTCAATCCCAAAACTCAAATTTGGACAGCGTGGGGTTCTGACCCAAAGCTTAATTGACCTGGTTCTGTGGATCCAAGCACGACTACGCCACTGTGACAATGCGGTTCTGGCGGAACCCAACTGAGAGTGCCAACTCAGGACAAATTGCTCAAACAGGGCAGTTACAGCCCAAGGCCGGGGTTTTTCCACCTCTAAGGCAAACCAAACCAGCCAGACTAAGACTTCGGTCTCACCCCACTGGCTAACCGCAAGTCTCACAAGCAATCTCCTTAACACTCCAGTTTCCCAGTATTACCACCAGTGCCGCACGTTATGGGGGCAAATGGTTATGAAAACCAATACCCCAGTAAAAGAAAAAGGTTCTCCCGATCCCAAAGGACCAAGCCCCAGACCCAGGTCAATATATAAGTTAGACCTTACCCACAAATCACGCTACTGCCAATCCTTTAGAATCTAAAATCTAAAGGTTTATTCATAAAAGGAAAAAGATAGAGATGAGAGTTAGAATTGGTTAAATGGAATCAATTCCATACAGTAATGGCACAGTTCTTGGTTCAGGCTTGCAGCAGCGATGGAATAAACTGCAGGTTCAAATCAAGTCTCTGGAATACATCCCCAGCTGGGATGGGTCCTCAGTCCTTTGTTCAAAGCTTCAGTTTGTAGCAAAGTCCCTCCAGAGGTAAGAAGCAGGATTGAAGACAAGATGGAGATCAGGCATCAGCCTTATATAGTCTCTTCCAGGTGTAAGATCACCTCTTTGTTCTTACTGTGGAAAATTACAGCAAAATGGAGTCTGGAGTCACATGGGCCAGTCCCTGCATACTTTGCTGAGGTACAAGGCGTATCTGCCTTCTCTCAATGGGTCCATTGTATAGCTGATGGTCCTTAATGGTCCATCAAGCAGGCTAGGCAGAGCTAATCTCAGCTTGTCTGGGATGTCACCCAGAAGCATAGCATAAGTTTGCCATACAGACAGTATAGAGCCAATATTCATAACTTCGACTACAAAACTGATACATACATATAGACAGCATAATCATAACCAGTAAACCATAACCTTGTCTTAGACACCCCATTTGACCCCCTTTATACAAGATTTGGGTGCCACTACAGGACCTTGGTTGCAACAATGATCTATATGGTCCCAGTTTATGTCAATAACGTCACGGATAGATAGAGAGATAGATAGAGGGGGTAGATGGGGATAGATAGATAGATAGATAGAGGGGGTGGATGGGGATAGATAGATAGATAGCGGGGGTGGATGGGGATAGATAGATAGATACATAGCGGGGGTGGATGGGGATAGATAGATAGATAGAGGGGGTGGATGGGGATAGATAGATAGATAGAGGGGGTGGATGGGGATAGATAGATAGATAGCGGGGGTGGATGGGGATAGATAGATAGATAGAGGGGGTGGATGGGGATAGATAGATAGAGGGGGTGGATGGGGATAGATAGATAGATAGATAGATAGATAGAGGGGGTGGATGGGGATAGATAGATAGATAGAGGGGGTAGATGGGGATAGATAGATACATAGCGGGGGTGGATGGGGCTAGATAGATAGATAGAGGGGGTAGATGGGGATAGATAGATAGATAGAGGGGGTGGATGGGGATAGATAGATAGATAGATAGAGGGGGTGGATGGGGATAGATAGATACATAGCGGGGGTGGATGGGGCTAGATAGATAGATAGAGGGGGTAGATGGGGATAGATAGATAGCAGGGGTGGATGGGGATAGATAGATAGAGGGGGTAGATGGGGATAGATAGATAGATAGCGGGGGTGGATGGGGATAGATAG
>NC_071519.1:3129722-3192222 GCF_027887155.1 Malaclemys terrapin pileata | reverse complement strand
TCTTCCACCCCCTCTATCCATCTCTCCCCATCCACCCCATCTTCCATCCACCCCCTCTATCCATCTCTCCCCATCCCCCAATCCACCCCCATCCACCCCCATCCCCCCATCCACCCCATCCCCTCATCTTCCATCCTCCCATCCACCCCCATCCACCGCCATCCACCCCATCTTCCATCCACCCCCTCTATCCATCTCTCCCCATCCCCCCATCCACCTTCATCCACCGCTATCCACCCCCTCTATCCACCCCCATCCACCCCATCTTCCATCCCCCCATCCACCCCAATCCACCGCCATCCACCCCCTCTATCCACCCCAATCCACCCCATCTTCCATCCACCCATCCCCCCATCCACCCCAATCCACCGCATTCCCCCCCATCCACCCCATCTTCCATCCACCCCCATTCCCCCCATCCACCCCATCTTCCATCCACCCCCTCTATCCATCTCTCCCCGTCCCCCCATCCACCCCCTCTTCCATCCCCCCATCCACCCCATCCCCCCATCCACCCCCTCTATCCATCTCTCCCCATCCCCCCATCCACCCCCATCCACCCCATCTTCCATCAACCCCCTCTATCCATCTCTCCCCATCCACCCCATCCCTCCAGTTACCTCCATCCACCCCCATCTATCCATCCACCCCTTCTATCAATCTCTCCCCATCCACCCCATCCCTCCAGCTACCTCCATCCACCCCCATCTATCCATCCACCCCCTCTATCCATCTCTCCCCATCCCCCCATCCACCCCCATCCCCCCATCTTCCATCCCCCCATCCACCCCCATCCACCCCATCTTCCATCCACCCCCTCTATCCATCTCTCCCCATCCCCCCATCCACCCCATCCACCCCCTCTTCCATCCACCCCCATCCACCCCATCTTCCACCCCCTCTATCCATCTCTCCCCATCCACCCCATCTTCCATCCACCCCCTCTATCCATCTCTCCCCATCCCCCAATCCACCCCCATCCACCCCCATCCCCCCATCCACCCCATCCCCTCATCTTCCATCCTCCCATCCACCCCCATCCACCGCCATCCACCCCATCTTCCATCCACCCCCTCTATCCATCTCTCCCCATCCCCCCATCCACCTTCATCCACCGCTATCCACCCCCTCTATCCACCCCCATCCACCCCATCTTCCATCCCCCCATCCACCCCAATCCACCGCCATCCACCCCCTCTATCCACCCCAATCCACCCCATCTTCCATCCACCCATCCCCCCATCCACCCCAATCCACCGCATTCCCCCCCATCCACCCCATCTTCCATCCACCCCCATTCCCCCCATCCACCCCATCTTCCATCCACCCCCTCTATCCATCTCTCCCCGTCCCCCCATCCACCCCCTCTTCCATCCCCCCATCCACCCCATCCCCCCATCCACCCCCTCTATCCATCTCTCCCCATCCCCCCATCCACCCCCATCCACCCCATCTTCCATCAACCCCCTCTATCCATCTCTCCCCATCCACCCCATCCCTCCAGTTACCTCCATCCACCCCCATCTATCCATCCACCCCTTCTATCAATCTCTCCCCATCCACCCCATCCCTCCAGCTACCTCCATCCACCCCCATCTATCCATCCACCCCCTCTATCCATCTCTCCCCATCCCCCCATCCACCCCCATCCACCCCATCTATCCATCCACCCCCTCTATCCATCTCTCCCCATCCACCCCATCCCTCCAGCTACCTCCATCCACTCCCATCTATCCATCCACCCCCTCTATCCATCTCTCCCCATCCACCCCTTCTATCCATTTATCCATCCCCATCCACCCCTTCTATCCATCCATCCATCCCCATCCACCCCTTCTATCCATCCATCCCCATCCACCCCTTCTATCCATCCCCAGCCAACCCTTCTATCCATCCCCATCCAACCCTTCTATCTATCTATCTATCTATCTATCCCCATCCACCCCTTCTATCCATTTATCCATCCCCATCCACCCCCTCTATCTATACCCATCCACCACTTCTGTCCATCTCTCCCCATCCACCCCTTCTATCTATCTATCCCCATCCTTCCCTTCTATCCATTTATCTATCCCCATCCACCCCCTCTATCCATCCCCATCCACCCCTTCTATCCATCTATCCCCATCCACCCCTTCTGTCTATCCCCATCCAACCCTTCTATCCATCCCCATCCACCCCTTCTATCATCTATCTATCTATCTATCTATCTATCCCCATCCACCCCTTCTATCCATCTATCCCCATCCACTCTTTCTATCCATCTATCCCCATCCACTCTTTCTATCCATCTATACCCATCCATCCCTTCTATCCATCCATCCCCATCCACCCCTTCTATCCATCTATCCATCCCCATACACCCGCTCTCTCTATCTATCCCCATCCACACCCTCTATCTATCCCCATCCACTCTTTCTATCCATCTATCCATCCACATCCACCCCCTCTATCTATCTATCTATCTACCTACCTATCCCCATCCACACCTTCTATCCATCCCCATCCACCCCCTGTATTTATCCCCATCAACCCTTTCTATCCACCTATCTATCCCCATCCACCCCTTCTATCTATCCCCATCCAACCCTTCTCTCCATCTATCTATCCCAATCCACACTTTCTATCCATCCTCATCCACCCCTTCTATCCATCTATCCCCATCCACCCCTTCCATCCATCCATCCCCATCCACCCCTTCTATCCATCTATCCATCCCCATACACCCGCTCTCTCTATCTATCTATCCCCATCCACACCCTCTATCTATCCCCATCCACTCTTTCTATCCATCTATTCATCCCCATCCACCCCTTCTATCTATCCCCATCCACCCCTTTTATCCATCTATCTATCCCCATCCACCCCCTCTATCTAGCTATTTATCTCCATCCACCCCCTCTACCTATCCCCATCCATCCTTTCTATCCATCTATCCATCCCCATCCACCCCTTCTATCTATCCCCATCCACCCCCTCTATCTATCCCCATCCATCCTTTCTATCCATCCATCCATCACCATCCATCCCTTATATCCATCTATCCATCGCCATCCACCCCTTCTATCCATCTATCCCCATCCACCCTTCTATCTATCTATCGCCACCCAGTCCTTCTATCCAGCTATCCCCATCCACCCCTTCTATCCATCTATCCATCCCCATCCAACCCTTCTATCTATCTATGCCCATCCACCGCTTCTATCAATCTATCCATCCCCATCAACCCCCTCTATCCATCCACTCCTTCTATCTATCTACACCCATCCCCCTCTCCAAAATCCCTCTGTAAGTGCTATCTTGTGTGTGCTCCATGTGTGTATAAACTGGGTGTGTATGAGTGCAATTGTGTGTGTGTGTGTCTATAGATGTATTCCCAAATGTGTAGGAATTGTGTGTACCTATGAGGTTTGTTTGTTGTGTGGATATGTGAGGGAGACATATGCGTTTATGTAGGACGCGTTGTGGGTATGGGACAGGTGAATGAGTAGCATGTGTGTTGTGAATATGGAAGGGTGACTCTGTGTGAGTTGTACGTTTGAGGTGCAGGTTGTGTGCACTGGAGTTGTGTGTGTGTGTGCGCGCCAACCTTGTGCATCTATTCCGTTGCATCTGTATACAGATTGTGTGGCTTTGTATTTATGGGCTGAGTGTGCGAGTGTGTATCCCTGCTGTATGTTTTTGTTTGTATGGGTGATGTGTGTACTGTTAGGGTTGTGTCTCCCTGCTATGTACATGTGGGTTGGGGAAGGAGGGTTGTGTTGGGGGGAGAGCATTTGTGTGCTATGTGTGTCACCCCCACCCCCGCATGCTGTGTGCTTTGTATGGGGGGATTGTGTGTCCTGTGGAAGGGGTTGTATTGTGAGGGTGTTGTTCACTGTTTTGTGGGGGGTTGTGTTGTGCATATGTTGTGTGTGTGTTGTGTGCATACATATGTGTGTGGGTTATGTGTGTGTTCAGTGGGGGGGGTCTGTTGTGCATATGTTGTGTGTGTTCGGTGGGGGGTTCTGTTGTGTATGTGTGATGAACTGGGACTGTTCTTACTGTGGTCTGTAAATGCTGACAGGGGAGTGTGGCTAGGATAGTCTGCATTGGGGGATGGGAGACTGACCGAGGGAGAATACCTGAGCATGTAACATGAGAACCCAGGAAGGGGTTGGAGGCCAGGTGACACCTCTGCCCGGGAGACTGAACAAAAGCTGTGGGAGGGGTCGCTGGAGGGGAAGTTTCAGGAGCTGGCTGGTGATGTGGCTGGGAGGCAGAGAGGGCTCTGACCTCCCAAAGGGGCTGGGGCGCCCTGAGACCCCAAGATGGACCCAACTGAGGGGGATCCTGTTGTCTGTGCCTGCAAGACCTGTCTTGGACTGTGTTCCTGTCGTCTAAATAAACCGCAGAGCCCTGTGTCCCCCCACATTCTGTGACAACTGGTGGCAGTGGCGGGATCTACTGCACCCCGTGGACGGCGCGTCCTGCAGTAAGTGACTGGGGAGCAGTAAAGCGAAGGGGGATTGACGGGGACCAGGTGGGCTGAAGAGTCAGAGAGAGACGGTTCAGGGGGTGATTGACCCCTGGGAGTGTGTGACCAGAGAGAAGGACTGTTGCAGTAACAGGGTCCCCCGGGGGATCGCAGCGAGCGGTCCCGGGGCGGAGGAGTCTGCAGCTCGACCCTGGCAGAGAGGTGGTGACCTGAAGAAGGGCTGGCACACTAGGGGTCCCCCTGGAACGGTGGAAAGCGGAGAGCACAGACCGGCGAGTGGCCAGCAGGAGGATGTATGCTAAACGCCTTAAGAGCGACCTGGTGGAGCTGTGCAGGCAGAGGGGGCTGCGCATTGGGAGGTCCACCAAAGAACAGCTCATTGCCCAGCTGGAGGAGAGGGATCGCTTGGATGAACCAAGCGCTGTCCCTAAGAGAAGCCGCCCGGCGGATGCAGCGTGGGCCCCGGGGCCTGACATGGCTGCGAGGGGTCAGACTGCTGTCGAGGACATCCTGAGACCCTGCCTAGCTATACCTAGGGGAGGGGTTGGGGGAAGCCCAGCGAATACCGAGGGCACCCTGACCCCGGCAGCCAGCAGGGGATCGTCCCGGCGGAGCTCCCCGTCCCAGGAGCGGATGCGACTGGAATGTGTCAGGGAGCTGAGACTGAAAGAGCTCGAGGTAAGGCGGCAAGAACTGAAGCAGGAGCGGGAAGAGAAGGAGAGACAACGTCAGCATGAGCGGGACCAATGTCAGCAAGAGCGGGAAGAACGGGAAAAACAGCGTCAGCATGAGGAGAACCAACGTCAGCAGGAGCTGGAACTGGCCAGGCTGAGGAGCAGTGGGGCCCCGGCTGCGGCGAGCGAGGGGGGACCCAAGACTGCAAAGAGCTTTGATCAGTGCTTGCTGGCCCAGCGTGAGGAGGGGGAGGACATGGATACCTTCCTGACGGCCTTTGAGAATACCTGCGAACTGCTCCAGGTTGACCCTGCAGACAGGCTCCAGTTTCTCATTCCCTCACTGGACCCCCCAGCCAGGGAGGTGTGCAGCCGACTGAAAGGGGCGGAGACAGGGGACTACGAACTGACAAAAAGGCCCTGCTCCGTGAGTTTGGGCTGAGCCCTGAGATGTACCGGCAAAGGTTCCGGAATCAGCGTAAAACCCGTGAGGTCACATACCTACAACTAGCCAACCGGGCGCAGGGGTATGCCCGCAAGTGGACGGCTGGGGCCCAAACTATGGAGGACCTACTTGACCTAGTCGTACTGGAGCACGTGTATGAGCAGTGCCCACCCGACCTGAGGCGATGGTTGATGGACCAAAAGCCAGAGAACCCGCAGCACGCAGGCCAGTTGGCCGACGAGTTTGTGAACAGTCGGGCCGGGGATAACTGGGAGGAGTCCCAAAGAAACAGTCCCACCACAACGCAGAGAGAGAGTCACCCAGCGAGGAAATAGGGAGAACCCCCACCAAAGGGAAACATCCAGCGTCAGGTCCATCCAACCCACTCGAGGGGACCCACGGGACACGGGCTGCTATCACTGTGACCAGAGAGGTCACATACGGGCCCAGTGCCCCAGGCTCAGGGACTGACTGAGCAGACCGAACCCACAGAGGGTTGACTGGGTAGAGACCCAGCCAGACGAGGGGCAGCATTCCCAGGGAAGGGGGGCTGGCAGAGTACCACCTGCTAAGGAGGGAGGAGAGCTCCAGGCCAGCTCCTCTCGGGGGCTGGATGCTCCAGACTCAGGGGTTTTGGTTTATACGGTGGGCGCGGGGCTGTCCCTTCGGAGAGAGTACCTTGTTCCCCTGGAGGTGGATGGGAGGAAGGTCAATGGATACTGGGATACGGGCGCAGAGGTGACGCTGGCCCGGCCCGAGGTGGTGGCCCCAGATCACGTGGTGCTCAACACGTACCTGACCCTGAGGGGGGTGGGAGGGACCCCGTCAAAGTGCCGTGGTGAGGGTACACCTGAAGTGGGGGGCCAAGGAGGGCCCCAAGGACGTGGGGGTACACCCGTATTTGCCCACTGAGGTGTTGATGGGGGGGGACCTGGAGGACTGGCCAAGCAACCCCCAGGGTGCCCTGGTTGTGACCCGCAGTCAGAGCCGGCGAGGGGCACTGCGCCCTGACCTTGGGGAGGGTGCCTTGCCCGAGGCGCAGGACCCTAACCTGGTGGGGAGGGAACACCCAGGGACACGGCTCAGGGAGGCTGCGGCTTCAGACCCAGCCGGCGGGAGGGAGCAGGTGGCCATCCCTGTCCCAGCTGCTGAGTTCCAGGCCGAGGTGCAGAGAGATCCCTCCTTGCGGAAGATAAGGGACCTGGCCGACCTCAATGCGGTACAGACCATGGGACGAGGTGGCCGGAAAAGGTTCCTGTGGGAGAAGGGGTTCCTGTACCGAGAATGGGCTCCCCCAGGGAAAATGGAGTCAGGGGGGATCAGGAGGCAGCTGGTGGTACCCCAGAAGTATCGCCGCCAGCTGCTGTGCCGGGCCCATGACATTCCCCTCTCAGGGCACCAGGGAACCTGGCGTACCCAGCAGAGGCTGCTACGGAGCTTTTACTGGCCTGGGGTCTTTGTTACTGTCCGACAGTACTGCGGATCCTGTGACCCCTGTCAGAGGGGGAGGAAGGCCTGGGACAAGGGGAAAACAGCTTTAGGACCCTTGCCCAGCATAAAGGATCCTTTCCGGAGGGTGGCCAAGGTTAAAAGGGCGGCTCTAAACCAAGGGAGCCCAAAGCACAGACCTCCAGACTGGAGCGCTGGGAGAAGACCACAGCCCAGTTGGAACCCCAGAGGTATGGGGGTGGGAAAAGGGCACAGGCCGCATAAACCTTCCCACATGCGAACTGCGAGTGCCATCGAGCACCCCCGACCTAAGGGGGGGCGTGAAACTGGAGGGGCCTGGTGTAATTCTCACCAAGGAATGGGAGGGATGCGGGGGCATCCATGGGAACGGGGGTAGGTTCGAACTTCCCCGGGTCACTGGCTAAAGTGACCCCGCTCAGTTCGGTCTCGAAGGGGGGAGATGTGACGAACTGGGACTGTTCTTACTGTGGTCTGTGAATGCTGACAGGGGAGTGTGGCTAGGACAGTCTGCATTGGGGGATGGGAGACTGACCGATGGAGAATACCTGAGCATGTAACATGAGAACCCAGGGAGGGGTTAGAGGCCAGGTGACACCTTTGCCCGGGAAACTGAACAAAGGCTGTGGGAGGGGGGAGTTTCAGGAGCTGGCTAGTGGAAGGGCTGGGAGGCAGACGGGGCTGCAAGGGACTGGGGCGCCCTGAGACCCCAAGATGGACCCAACTGAGGGGGATCCTGTTGTCTGTGCCTGCAAGACCTGTCTTGGACTGTATTCCTGTCATCCAAATAAACCTTCTGCTTTACTGGCTGGCTGAGAGTCGCAGTGAATCGCAGGAAGGCGGGTGCAGGGCCCTGAGTCCCCCATACTCCGTGACAGTATGCATGTGTGTTATTTGGGGGGTTGTGTTCATGCTGTCTATTGGGTGTGGATTGTGTGTGGTTTGTGGTGAAGGTTGTGTTGTGGGCGGAGGGCGGTGGTTGTGTTGTGTGTGCTGTGTATATGCTCAGGGTTGTGTGTGTTTGGATGGTGGGGGTTGTGTGTGTACTGTGCAGATGGTGGCAGTTGTGTGTGTCTCCCTGCCGCGTGCATGTGTTGTGTGGCGGAGGTTGGGCACTCTGGGTGTGTGTTGTGTGTCCCGAGTCCGGCCTGGCAGGTCCCATGGCTGGGACCTAAAGTAGCTGGGACAGCTGTGTGCAGCCCGCCCCCGCCCCCGCCCTGCGTCACTGTTGCAAAGGGAACCGGACACCACAACAGCACAACACACAGAACCCCCCTCGCTCTCCCCCGCTGAGACACACAGCCCAGCCCAGGGCCCTGCCAAGATTGGAGAGAACCCAGGAGTCCGGGCTTCCAGCCCCCCCTGCTCTAACCCACCAGACCCCACTCCCCTCCCAGCGCCGGGGAGAGAACCCAGGAGTCCTGGCTCCTTCCCCACCTGCTCTAACCCACCAGACCCCACTGCCCTCCCAGAGCCGGGGAGAGAACCCAGGAGTCCTGGCTCCCAGCTCCCCCTGCTGTAACCCACCAGTCCCCACTCCCCTCCCAGAGCCGGGGAGAGAACCCAGGAGTCCTGGCTCCCAGCCCCCCCTGCTCTGACCCACCAGCCCCCACTCCCCTCCCAGAGCCGGGGAGAGAACCCAGGAGTCCCAGGCTGCGGATCCAGATCCCCTCAGGCAGATGAGAGAGAGAGAGAGAGAGAGAGAGACTCAGAAGGGAAAAACTGCCCTGGCCTTTTAAATGCACCCGCCACGAGACACCCCCCCCCCCATCTCTCACAGTGACAGACCCTGACACCAGACAGCTGGGAATGGGCTAAAAATACCAGGCAGCGCATCAGCTGCCCCCCACCCAACCCAGCCGCTTCCCCTCCCCACCCCCGACCTTTCCCTGCTCAGCAGCCCCTCCCCCACTCCCCTCCCAGAGCCGGGGAGAGAACCCAGGAGTCCGGGCACCCATCCCCCCCCACTCTAACCCCCCAGCCCCCACTCCCCTCCCAGAGCCAGGGAGAGAACCCAGGAGTCCTGGCTCCCAGCCCCCCCTGCTCTAACCCACCAGCCCCCACTCCCCTCCCAGAGCCGGGGAGAGAACCCAGGAGTCCTGGCTCCCAGCCCCCCTGCTCTAACCCACCAGCCCCCACTCCCCTCCCAGAGCCGGGGAGAGAACCCAGGAGTCCTGGCTCCCAGCCCCCCCTGCTCTAACCCACCAGCCCCCACTCCCCTCCCAGAGCCGGGGAGAGAACCCAGGAGTCCTGGCTCCCAGCCCCCCCTGCTCTGACCCACCAGCCCCCACTCCCCTCCCAGAGCCGGGGAGAGAACCCAGGAGTCCTGGCTCCCAGCCCCCCCTGCTCTAACCCACCAGCCCCCACTCCCCTCCCAGAGCCGGGGAGAGAACCCAGGAGTCCTGGCTCCCAGCCCCCCCTACTCTAACCCACCAGCCCCCACTCCCCTCCCATAGCCGGGGAGAGAACCCAGGAGTCCTGGCTCCCAGCCCCCCTGCTCTGACCCACCAGCCCGCTCTCCCCTCCCAGAGCCGGGGAGAGAACCCAGGAGTCCTGGCTCCCAGCCTCCCCCCGCTCTAACCCACCAGCCCCCACTCCCCTCCCAGAGCCGGGGAGAGAACCCAGGAGTCCTGGCTCCCAGCCCCCCTGCTCTAACCCACCAGCCCCCACTCCCCTCCCAGAGCCGGGGAGAGAACCCAGCGTGCCGGGGTGATGATGTCTCAGTTTAATTTTACGGGACAACAGCGCCCTCGTGAAAGAGCAGGAGGGGCAGAGGGGGAGGCAGCGGGGGGGGGGGGCTGTAAGGGGAGGGGGCAGGGCCAGGGGGGTGGGGGAGGCTTCCGGGCACCGGGGATGCCCTTGTGGTGAGTGGAGGTCACAGGCCTGGCAGGCTTGGCTCCTGCCCCTGCCCCACCCCCTCTTGCCCCCCGTCCTCTCTTGCCCCTGCCCCCACCCCGCTTCTGAGCATTCCCCTTCCTGTGTCCACCCCACTGTCCCCTCCCTATCTCTGACCCCTCCCCCTCACCCCTCTGCCCCTCTCCCCAAGCGGGGGAGCTCGGATAGCGGGGGCGGGGACACATCCTGCACTAGGGGAGGAAAGGGGGGCTGTGAGGGGCACAGGGGGTCGAGGGAGGCTGAGCATGGGGGAGGAGAATACCACCCCCCCCAGCAGGTCCTCCCCCTCCCCCCCACACCAGTAGGTTCCCCCCGCGGCCCCCAATTCTAAGTGAAAGTCAGTGATTCCTTTAGTGTTGCTAAAATTAGCCCAGAGGTCAGATTTGCTGACCCCCCCCCAATCTCCCCATCGGGTTCCCCTTCCCCCCCCCCCCCAGGCTGCAGCCTGTATCCCCAGGTCCCCGCCCATGTTCTCGCGCAGAGCCCCCCCAAATAACCACCCAGTCATCCCCCTACATCGGGCTCCCCCCCAAAATCTTTCCTGACACCCCCACCCAGCACCTTCCACCAAACCATGCGCTGTCCCGCGCCACGCCAGCAGGGGGCACCATCCTCCCACTGAATTCCTCCACCTGGGTGGAAGAGGGAACAGAACCCAGGAGTCCTGGCTCCCAGCCCCCCCTCTAACCCACCAGCCCCCACTCCCCTCCTAGAGCTGGGGAGAGAACCCAGGAGTCCTGGTTCCCAGCCCCCCCTGCTCTAACCCCCAGCCCCCACTTCCCTCCCAGAGCTGGGGAGAGAACCCAGGAGTTCTGGTTCCCAGCCCCCCCCCCCCCTCTAACACCCCCAGCCCCCACTCCCCTCCCAGAGCTGGGGAGAGAACCCAGGAGTCCTGGCTCCCAGCCCCCCCTGCTCTAACCCCCCAGCCCCCACTTCCCTCCCAGAGCTGGGGAGAGAACCCAGGAGTCCTGGCTCCCTGCCAACCCCTCCTCGCAGGGTTTTGGCTCCATGGGAAACCAGCCGGGTCTGGAGCCAATCGGCGCCGTGGGGCGGGCTGGTCTGGCCGGGCCCCTCGCCACCCGCAGCCGCTGAAGGACTCCCCGTCCCAGCCTCTCGCACACGGGTCCCGGTCCCGGTGCCCGCTGCAGCCCTGCCCGCCTCCTCCTTCCTCAGCTCCCCTCTTCATCCCTCGACCGGCGGCTCCCGCTCTCGGGTCTGGCCCGGTCCCCTCCGGTCCGAACCCCGACCCGTATTTCCCTGCTCCGGTCCGTTCCCACGCTCCCTTCTCCTCTCTGCCTTCCCTTTCCCCGTTCCCTGCCCCCGGGGTCTGTTCCCCGCCTTCACTCCTCCTTTTCCCCATTCCCCCCTTCCCTGCCCCCGGGGTCTGTTCCCCGCCTTCACTCCTCCTTTTCCCCATTCCCCCCTTCCCTGCCCCCGGGGTCTGTTCCCCGCCTTCACTCCTCCTTTTCCCCATTCCCCCCTTCCCTGCCCCCGGGGTCTGTTCCCCGCCTTCACTCCTCCTTTTCCCCATTCCCCCCTTCCCTGCCCCCGGGGTCTGTTCCCCGCCTTCACTCCTCCTTTTCCCCATTCCCCCCTTCCCTGCCCCTGGGGTCTGTTCCCCGCCTTCACTCCTCCTTTTCCCCATTCCCCCCTTCCCTGCCCCCGGGGTCTGTTCCCCGCCTTCACTCCTCCTTTTCCCCATTCCCCCCTTCCCTGCCCCCGGGGTCTGTTCCCCGCCTTCACTCCTCCTTTTCCCCATTCCCCCGTTCCCCCCCTCCAGCTGGTCTGTCTTTCCGGCTTGCCTTTTTCATTCCTCTGCTCGCCCTTCCGCGTCCCCCTCTGTCCTTTCCTCTGCTTCACATTCCCTCTTTCTTCCCCTCGCTAGTTTTCCCATTCCCTCCTTTCTTTCTTTCTTTCTTTCTTTCCCGCCCCCCTCAGGATCTCGGGTCAGGTCTAACAGACCGTCCTGGGGGCTTGACTTTTTCATTTCTTCGCACAAGACCCAAGGTGCCGCCCCCCCCCCCCGGGGGTCTCTGTCCCTCCGGGCTCCGAGCCGCCGAGATGCCGACGGGATTTCAGCAAATCAGCAGAGAGGAGGTAAAACGGGCGGGGGGTGGGGGGGTGGAGGCAGAGCAAGAATACGGGGCATGGGGGGCAGTGGGGGGTGATGGGGGCTGGGGGGCAGTGTGGGGCCATGAGGAGCAGCATGGGGCTGGGGGAGCGATGGAGGCTGGAGGGGCAGCGTGGGGCTATGAGGGGCAGTGGGGAGTGATGGGGGCTGGGGGGGCAGCGTGGGGCCATGGGGAGCTGTGAGGAGCGATGGAGGCTGGGGGGGGCAGCATGGGACCATGGGGAGCTATGGGGACTGTGGGCGGCAGCGTGGGACCATGGGGAGCGATGGGGAGCGATGGGGACTGTGGGCGGCAGCGTGGGGCTATGAGGGGCAGTGGGGAGTGATGGGGGCTGGGGGGGCAGCGTGGGACCATGGGGAGCTGTGGGGAGTGATGGGGGCTGGGGAGGCAGCGTGGGGCTATGGGGAGCTGTGGGGAGCGATGGGTGCTGGGGGGGCAGCGTGGGGCCATGGGGAGCTGTGGGGAGCGATGGGGACTGTGGGGGGCAGTGTGGGACCATGGGGAACTGTGAGGAGTGATGGGGGCTGTGGGGGGCAGTGTGGGACCATGGGGAGCTGTGGGGAGCGATGGGGATGGTGGGGGGCAGTGTGGGACCATGGGGAGCTGTGGGGAGCGATGGGGGCTGGGGGGGCAGCGTGGGGTCATGGGGAGCTGTGAGGAGCGATGGGGGCTGGGGGGGCAGCGTGGGGTCATGGGGAGCTGTGAGGAGCGATGGTGGCTGGGGGGGCAGCGTGGGGTCATGGGGAGCTGTGAGGAGCGATGGGGGCTGTGGGTGGCAGCGTGGGGCCATGTGGAGCTGGGGGGAACGATGGGGGTTGTGAGGGGCAGCGTGGGACCATGGGGAGTTGTGGGGAGCAATGGGGGCGGTGGGTGGCAGCATGGGGCCATGGGGAGCTGTGGGGAGCGATGGGGACTGTGGGGGGCAGTGTGGGGCCATGGGGAGCTGTGGGGAGCGATGGGGGCTGGGGGGCAGTGTGGGGGGAGTGCAGCTGGGACAGTGAAGGGGTGCTGAGTGGGGGTCAGTATAGGCCAGGGGAAGGGGGGGACAGTGATCCAAACTGGGGGTGCCTGGGGGGCTGCATCCGCCCCAATTCTCCTTGGGCTTGTTGAGTTTCGGGAGGGCACCTGCACCCCATGTGTCACGTCCCTCCCCCGCAGCTCCCCTCCTCCCTGCCCATAAAGTCCTGCCCCCGGCCCTGGCATTAACGAGGAAAACGTGGGGCTATTTATACTCTGGCTATTGCGTAACCGCCTCACGTGTCCGTGTTATTCGTCATACGTGTGTGTGGCTGGGGCTCGGTATCCGGGACACGCAGGGGTCTGGGGGATATAGGACATGCATGTGGCTCTGTGCTTTAGCCTGTCTGTTCTGCAGCCTGGATGTGGGGCGACGGTCTGTAGGATGCATAGGACACGCGTGTGACGCCGTGTGTCTGATCGATGTTACACAGCGGGGGTGGTGGTGGGGGTGTTAGTGTGAGATTCAGCACAGGAGGGGCATATCTGCGTGTTATCTAGCACACGCGTGTGACACCGTGTGTCTGATCAATGTAACACAGCGGGGGTGGTGGGGGTGTTAGTGTGAGATTCAGCACAGGTGGGGCATATCTGCGTGTTATCTAGCACACGCGTGTGACGCCGTGTGTCTGATCAATGTAACACAGCGGGGGTGGTGGTGGGGGTGTTAGTGTGAGATTCAGCACAGGTGGGGCATATCTGCGTGTTATCTAGCACACGCATGTGACACCGTGTGTCTGATCGATGTTACACAGCGGGGGTGGTGGGGGTGGGGGTGTTAGTGTGAGATTCAGCACAGGAGGGGCATATCTGCGTGTTATCTAGCACACGCGTGTGACACCGTGTGTCTGATCGATGTTACACAGCGGGGGTGGTGGGGGTGGGGGTGTTAGTGTGAGATTCAGCACAGGAGGGGCATATCTGCGTGTTATCTAGCACACGCGTGTGACACCGTGTGTCTGATCGATGTTACACAGCGGGGGTGGTGGGGGTGTTAGTGTGAGATTCAGCACAGGAGGGGCATATCTGCGTGTTATCTAGCACACGCGTGTGACGCCGTGTGTCTGATCGATGTTACACAGCGGGGGTGGTGGGGGTGGGGGTGTTAGTGTGAGATTCAGCACAGGTGGGGCATATCTGCATGTTACCTAGCACACGCGTGTGACACCGTGTGTCTGATCGATGTTACACAGCGGGGGTGGTGGTGGGGGTGTTAGTGTGAGATACAGCACAGGAGGGGCATATCTGCGTGTTATCTACCACACGCGTGTGACGCCGTGTGGCTGGGCCCGGGTGCATTCGTGTGTCTGGTGTATTGCTTGGGCACCACCAAATTCACCAGCTATTCTGGTCCATTTCCCGAGCGTAAAAAACGTCAATTTCCTGATTTCAGCCCAGCTCGGTAGGCAGCGCAGAAGTAAGGGTGGCAATACCGGGACCCCCCCTAAAATCACCTTGTGACCCCCCTCCAGCAACTCCCTTTTGGGTCAGGACCCCCAATTCCAGAAACACTGGTCTCCCCATGAAATCTGTATAGTATAGAGTAAAAGCCCACAAAACACCAGATTTCACGGGCGGGAGACCAGATTTCATATGGGGGGAGACCAGTTTCCACGGCGAGGAGACCAGATTTAACGGGGGACCAAACTAGATTTCATGGTGGGGAGAGACCAGATCTCATGGGGAGGAGACCAGATTTCACGGTGGGGAGAGACCAGATCTCATGGGGAGGAGACCAGATTTCACGGTGGGGAGAGACCAGATCTCACGGGGAGGAGACCAGATTTCACAGTGGAAGAGACCAGATTTCACGGGGTGGCGGGAGACCAGATTTCACGCTCTGTAATGCGTTTTTCATGGCCGTGGATTTGGTGGCGCCTCCTGTACCGCACACATGAGGAGGCGGTGTGTTATCTAGCACACACATGTGATGCAATGTATGGGATGGTGGCTTTTGTTTCGTGGGACATGTGTGGGACGTTGGGCAGCTGTGTTATATGGAACACATGTCCGGGGCTGTATAGCTGGTCCGTATTACAGAGCAGGCAGGAGAGGCATAGTGGGCCTATGTTATATACAACACGTGTGGTCATCGGATATATGTTTTGTCGCACATGGGGCGGGTAGTGTGTTTATAAGACACATGCCCTAGACACTAGTGTGTTGATAAGACACATGTCCCTTATAGTGGGGGAGTGTGTCTGTTATTCTGAACACGTGTGCGGCCCCTTGTGTCTTGTCTATGTTATGCCGTGCTTGTGGGGGAACCGTGTGTCTGAATACTGCACACATGGGAGGATTAAAATGTCCTATGCGCTACAGACCGTATATGTGACACTTTCTGTTATACTGGACACAGGGGGAACGTGCCTGTTATACTGAACACGCATGTGGCACTTTGTAGCTGGCCTGTGTCATGTAGCACATGTGAGGATAAGCGTGCCTATTATAACACCTATGTATGATATCATGTCAGATCTATGTTCTCTAGCACACATGAGGGTAGTGTGCCTATTAAAGGTCACACATGTGGTGTGATGGCAGGCCTATGTTATATAGCAACTGTGAGGGTAGTGTACCTATTATAACACATACCTGGGTGTCGTGTCAGGTCTGTGTTAGGTAGCACATGTGTCTGGTGTCATATCAGGTCTGGGTTACGTAGCACATGCGTTTGGTGTTGTCAGGTCTGTGTTACCTAGCACACACGCGTGGTGTAATGTCAGGTCTGTGTTACCTAGCACATGCGTGTGGTGTCGTCAGATCTGTGTTACCTAGCACACGCGTGTGGTGTCGTGTCAGGTCTGTGTTACATAGCACATGCGTGTGATAAAACAACTCTGTTCTGGAAAAGCTGGGGGGGGTCACCTCAGTCGGTGTGAAGTGTGATTTCCCCCCCACACACACTTTTTCCCTGCCCCATCAGCGACACTGAGTCAGTAGCCAGAGGGGGCTGTGGGGTTTGGGGGGGTTCGTACAGCGGGGGGCGGGGGGAGCTGATGATGGAAGCGGCTCTGGTCCGGGCACAGACCTGGCCTCGAGCCAAGGACAGGTATGTGTCACGGAGTATTGGGGGACTCAGGGCCCTGCACCCCCGGCTTCCTGCGATTCACCATGACTCTCAGCCAGCCAGTAAAGCAGAAGGTTTATTTGGATGACAGGAATACAGTCCAAGACAGGTCTTGCAGGCACAGACAACAGGGACCCCCTCAGTTAGGTCCATCTTGGGGTCCCCGGGCATCCAAGCCCAGCCCCCCTTGGGAGGTCAGAGCCATCTATGCCCCCCAGCCCTCTCTCCCTGCCTGCTTCCAGCACTCTGCTTTCAGCGACCCCTCCCACAGCCTTTGTTCAGTTTCCCGGGCTAAGGAGTCGCCTCCCCTTCAACCCCTTCCTGGGTTCTCATGTTACACACTCAGGTATGCGCCCTCGGGCAGATCCCATCCTACAATGCAGACTATCCCAGCACACTCCCCTGTCAGCATTCACAGACCACCGTGAGAACAGGCCCAGTTCGTCACATCTCTCCCCCCTTCGAGACCGAACTGAGCAGGGTCACTTTAGCCAGTGACCCGGGGAAGTTCGAACCTACCCCCGTTCCCATGGATGCCCCCGCATCCCTCCAGTTCCTTGGTGGGAATTACACCAGGCCCCTTCAGTTTCACGCCCCCCCTTAGGTCGGGGTGCTTGATGGCACTCGCAGTTCGCATGTGGGAAGGTTTATGCGGCCTGTGCCCTTTTCCCACCCCCATACCTCTGGGGTTCCAACTGGGCTGTGGTCTTCTCCCAGCGCTCCAGTCTGGAGGTCTGTGCTTTGGGCTCTCTTGGTTTAGAGCCGCCCTTTTAACCTTGGCCACCCTCTGGAAAGGATCCTTTATGCTGGGCAAGGGTCCTAAAGCTGTTTTCCCCTTGTCCCAGGCCTTCCTCCCCCTCTGACAGGGGTCACAGGATCCGCAGTACTGTCGGACAGTAACAAAGACCCCAGGCCAGTAAAAGCTCCGTAGCAGCCTCTGCTGGGTACGCCAGGTTCCCTGGTGCCCTGAGAGGGGAATATCATGGGCCCGGCACAGCAGCTGGCGGCGATACTTCTGGGGTACCACCAGCTGCCTCCTGATCCCCCCTGACTCCATTTCCCCTGGGGGAGCCCATTCTCGGTACAGGAACCCCTTCTCCCACAGGAACCTTTTCCGGCCACCTCGTCCCATGGTCTGTACCGCATTGAGGTCGGCTAGGTCCCTTATCTTCCGCAAGGAGGGATCTCTCTGCAACTCGGCCTGGAACTCAGCAGCTGGGACAGGGATGGCCACCTGCTCTTCCTCGCCCGCTGGGCCTGAAGCTGCAGCCTCCCTGAGCCGTGTCCCTGGGCGTTCCCTCCCCACCAGGTTAGGGTCCTGCGCCTCAGGCAAGGCACCCCCCCCAAGGCCAGGGCGCAGTGCCCCTCGCCGGCTCTGACTGCGGGTCACAACCAGTGCCTTTTGGGGGTTGCTTGGCCAGTTCTCCAGGTCCCCCCCCATCAATACCTCAGTGGGCAAATACGGGTGTACCCCCACATCCTTGGGGCCCTCCTTGGCCCCCCACTTCAGGTGTACCCTTGCCACGGGTACTTTGACTGGTGTTCCGCCCACCCCCGTCAGGGTCAGGTAGGTGTTGGGCACCACCTGATCTGGGGCCACCACCTCGGGCCGGGCCAGCGTCACCTCTGCGCCCGTATCCCAGTATCCACTGACCTTCCTCCCATCCACCTCCAGGGGAACAAGGTACTCTCTCCGGAGGGACAGCCCCGCGCCTACCATATAAACCAAAAACCCTGAGTCTGGAGCATCCAGCCCCCTAGAGGAGCTGGCCTGGAGCTCTCCTCCCTCCTTAGCAGGTGGTACTCTGCCAGCCCCTCTTCCCTGGGAATGCTGCCTTTCGCCGGGCTGGGTCTCTACCCAGTTAACCCTCTGTGGGTTCGGTCTGCTCAGTCTGTCCCTGAGCCTAGGGCACTGGGCCCGTATGTGGCCCTTTTGGCCACAGTGGTAGCAGCCCATGTCCCATGGGTCCCCTTGAGTAGGTCGGATGGTCCTGATGCCGGATGCTCCCCTCTGATGGGTTTTTTCTGTATTTTCCCATGGGGAGGTCCCATGGTGACTCTCTCTCTGCGTTGTGGTGGGACTGTTCCTTTGGGACTCCTCCCTTTTATCTCCTGACCGGCTCTTTACAAACTCATCAGCCAGCTGCCCGGCGTGTCGCGGGTTCTCTGGCTTTCTGTCCACCAACCACAGCCTCAGGTCGGATGGGCACCGGTCATACAGTTGCTCCAGTACCAGCAGTTTAATCAGGTCCTCCTTCGTCTGGGCCCCACCAGCCCACTTGCTGGCGTATCTCTCCATGCGGGCGGCTAGTTGCAGATATGAGATCTCAGGGGTTTTATCCTGACTCCGGAACCTTTCCCGGTACATCTCAGGAGTCAGCCCAAACTCTCGTAGCAGGGCCCTTTTGAATAGTTCGTAGTCCCCTTTCTCTGCCTCTCCCAGTTGGCGGTACAATGCCACGGATTTGGGGTCCAGTAAGGGGGTAAGGACCCGGAGTCTGTCCGCGGGGTCCACACGGTGCAGCTCGCAGGCCGTCTCAAAGGCCTCCAGGAAGTCATCCATGTCCTCCCCCTCCTTGTATGGGGCCATGATGCACTTATCAAAGCTCCGTGCAGTCCTGGGTCCCCCCTCACTCACCGCAGCCGGGGGTTCGCTGCCCTTCAATCTCGCCAGTTCCAGGTCATGCTGACGCTGTCTCTCATTCTCCTCCCGTTCATGCTGTCTCTGTCTCTCTTCACGCTGATGCTGTCTCTCTTTCTCCTCCCGTTCACGCTGATGCTGTCTCTCTTTCTCCTCCCGTTCACGCTGACGCTGTCTCTCTTTCTCCTCCCGTTCACGCTGATGCTGTCTCTCTTTCTCCTCCCGTTCATGCTGTCTCTGTTGTTCACGATCCTCCAGCTCTCTCAGTTTTAGCTCTTTCTCCCATTCCAGCCAATTCCGCTCCCCGGATGCCGAACGTCGCCGGGAGGATCCTCTGCTGGCCGGCGGGCTTCGCCGGGGGGATCCCCTGCTGGCCGGGGGGGTCACGGCGCCCTCGGTATTTGCTGGGCTCCTCCCCACCCTTCCCCTAGGCATAGGAAGGAGGGGTCTCGGGAAGCCCTCAGCAGCCGGCTGACCACTCCCAGCTGGGACAGACACTGGTGCCTGCGCTGCATTTGCCAGGCTGCTTCCCTGAGACACAGGGATCAGTTCATTCGCGCGATCTTCTGCCTCCAGCTGGGCAATGAGCTGTTCTTTGGTGAGCCTCCCAATGCGCAGCCGCCTCTGCTTGCACAGCTCCACCAGGTCGCTCTTAAGCCGCTTGGCATACATCTTCCTGCTGCCCACTCACCGGCCTGTGTGCTCACAGCTCCCCACAGTTCCCAGGGGGACCCCTAGTGTGCCAGCCCTTCTCGAGGTCACCGCCTCTCTGCCAGGGTCGAGCTGCAGACTCCTCCGCCCCTGGGACCACTCGCTGCGATCCCCTCGGGGGACCCTGTTACTGCAAAAGTCCTTCTCGCTGGTCACACACTCCCAGGGGTAATAACCGTCTCTCTCTCACTCTTCAGCACGCCTGGTCCCCGTCAATCCCCCTTCGTTTTACTGCTCCCCAGTCACTTACTGCAGGAAGCGCCGAGGAAGCGCCGTCCACGGGGTGCAGTAGATCCCACCGCTGCCACCAGTTGTCACGGAGTATTGGGGGACTCAGGGCCCTGCACCCCCGGCTTCCTGCGATTCACCATGACTCTCAGCCAGCCAGTAAAGCAGAAGGTTTATTTGGATGACAGGAATACAGTCCAAGACAGGTCTTGCAGGCACAGACAACAGGGACCCCCTCAGTTAGGTCCATCTTGGGGTCCCCGGGCATCCAAGCCCAGCCCCCCTTGGGAGGTCAGAGCCATCTATGCCCCCCAGCCCTCTCTCCCTGCCTGCTTCCAGCACTCTGCTTTCAGCGACCCCTCCCACAGCCTTTGTTCAGTTTCCCGGGCTAAGGAGTCGCCTCCCCTTCAACCCCTTCCTGGGTTCTCATGTTACACACTCAGGTATGCGCCCTCGGGCGCCCTCGGGCAGATCCCATCCTGCAATGCAGACTATCCCAGAACACTCCCCTGTCAGCATTCACAGACCACCGTGAGAACAGGCCCAGTTCGTCACAGTATGTTACCCATGTGGGGGGGGGGCAGCGCTGCCCCCTGCTGGAGAGAATGAAGGTCTGTGTGTGTGTGTGTGTGTGTGTAGAGCGCTGCCCCCTGCTGAAGGGAATCAGGTGAGTGAGTGTGTTTGTGTGAGGCACAGAGAGGGAGGCCTTGCGTTCAGTAGTGCGCACATGGCCGGGGGGCGCGGCCGGAAAGGTTTGCACTGCAATTTGCCTTCGGTCTGTTTGTATAAGTAGGATTTGCATACAGGCCTGGTGTGGGTGTAACTCGTTTGTGTACAGGTGTGTGTGTGTGAGTGAGTGACGTGTGTGTGTGTGTGTGTGACTCGTTGTGCATAGGTGTGTGAGTGCAGGATGCTCTGTGTGTTTGCACGGAGCAATGGGGTGTGTATGGGAGGGGACACTCTGGGTCCCCAGCCGTGCCCCAGGTGTGGGGGGGTTGATACCTGTAGCCCGGCCCCCGCGCATAGCCCAGGTGTGCGCATAGCCCAGGTGTATCCCCAGTCCCCAGCCCCTCCAATGGGAACCAGTGCCCTCTAGAGGGGACAGGCCCCTGCCCCATTCCCCGCCCCCCTGAGCCAGCCAGTCCCCGCCCTGGGGCTGGGTGGGAGCCGGCGCCCCCTAGAGGGGACAGGCCCCTGCCCCATTCCCCGCCCCCCTGAGCCAGCCAGTCCCTGCCCTGGGGCTGGGGGGACAGCGGGGGGGCAGACCCACCCCAGGCTTTCACTGTTTACATTTCCTGGGCGTTGTGGCTTTGGGGTTTTGCCTAATAAGGGCTTTTTTCGGCGGAGGCCGGCCAAGGCTTTTCTGGGGCAGGGCCCAGCCCTTCCCAGCCATCAGCATTAGGACAGAGGTGGGGGGGTGGGAAGGGATCTGGCCCCCTGTTTTATAATCACCTCCCACACACACGCTGATAAGAGGGGCGCTAATCCCTGAGATTTCAGGGGATCCCTTCACCGACCCCCATGGCCTCACCAATGCCCAGGGGGTCAGCATTGGGGATGGGAGGGATGGGGAGGGGACTCCCCAAATCCATGCTCTCCCCCCCGCCATCATGGTTCCCCACGGCCTTTTCGGGGTCTGCCCATGCAGAGAGAACAGTGAATGGAATCAGAGGTGGTTTTTTGGGGGTGGGGGGCACTGCATTGGAGCAGACAGTGAATGAATGAAACTTCAGTGCCCGATCCTTCCCAGAACTGGGGAGAGAACCCAGGCGTCTGGGCTCCCAGCCCACCCTGCTCTAAGCACCAGCCCCCACTCCCCTCCCAGAGCTGGGGAGAGACCCCAGGAGTCCTGGCTCCCAGCCCCCCCCTGCTCTAAGCACCAGCCCCCACTCCCCTCCCAGAGCCGGGGAGAGACCCCAGGAGTCCTAGTTCCCATTCCGCCCCCCCCCCCGCTCTAACCAGTAGACGGTACTGTCTCTCTCCCTCCCTCCCTCACTCAGAGGTGAAGCCGTGCCTGATCCGATGCCAAGTGCCCAACCCCTTGTCTGCCAGCCGCAGAGGTGCCCTGCCCTATAAGTCGGGCCCTGGGATGGGGATGGGGTACGTGGTTTTGCAATTGTTTCTCACTCTATCTGTGCAGCGCCCGGCACACCGGGGCCCTAATCTCCGTCGGGGGTGGGGGGTCATGTGGGAAGCAGAACTGAAAGCAGATGATGGTAGGGGAAGCGAACGGGCCAGGCTTAGTCAGAGGACAGGGGGATCGTGTGAGCTCGCACGCACGCTGCGAAATCCATACGTGTTTGCACAACCGGGGGGGCACGTTACCCCTCTTCCGTCGTGCAAGGCGGTGCAAGCCCCCTCTGGGGTTTCACGAGGCTTTGCCTCCTTTCCGTAGCCATGCAGAGGCGGGGCAAACCTGGGCACCATTGCACGGGGGTGGGTGTGCAACGCTTTCAGTGTTTGCCCTGGGGCTTTGCACGCCCGTTGCTGCAAACTGCCCTGCAGCGGTGCCGGGAGGGCAGGGAGGGATGGGGTCCTGCCCCCCACGGCTCCCCGGGGATGCAGGGAGCTCACCAGCAGGGGGCGCTCCTTGTGTCTCCGCAGGAGGACGAAGTCCCGCCCCAAGCCGAGCCGGGGATAACCTCGACCCTGGTGCTGTCGGTCTTCACAGCTGTGCTGGGGTCCCTGCAGTGCGGGTACAACATCGGTGTGATCAATGCCCCCCAAAAGGTAAGAGACTCCCCCCAACGTGCTTTCCTCTCTAGGGGGCGCCGGCTCCCACCCGGCCCCAGGGCAGGGACTGGCTGGCTCAGGGGGGCAGGGAATGGGGCAGGGGCCTGTCCCCTCTAGGGGGCGCTGGCTCCCACCCGGCCCCAGGACAGGGACTGGCTGGCTTAGGGGGGCGGGGAATTGGGCAGGGGCCTGTCCCCTCTAGGGGGCGCTGGCTCCCACCCAGCCCCAGGGTGGGCACTGGCTGGCTCAGGGGGGCAGGGAATGGGGCCCTCGGCGTCACCCCTAAGAAACAGGGAGTGTGAAGCTGAGGGGAGGGGGGCCCAGGGCTGCAGGTAGGGAGTGAGGGGCACCGGGCAGTGACCCCCTTTTCTCCCCCCACCTCGACCCCTCCCAGATCATCGAGCAGAACTATAACGCCACCTGGCTGGCGCGGCACAACGCATCCATCGACCTCGCCACGCTCACCACCCTCTGGTCCCTGTCGGTCGCCATCTTCTCCATCGGGGGCATGATCTCCTCCTTCCTGGTGGGGGTCGTCTCCGAGTGGCTGGGCAGGTAACCCCGCTCTGCCCCCCGCTGGGGGGGGTGCTCTCCCTTGGCAGGCAGGGCTGGCCCCAGGGTGGCACTAGGGGGCGCTTTGGGGCAGGGGGCTCAGCAGGGGGCGCTCTCCCCTGGCAGGCAGGGTTGGCCCCAGGGCGGTGCTAGGGGGTGCTGTGGGGCAGGGAGCGGGGGGGGCTCAGCGGGGGCGCTCTCCCCTGGCAGGCGGGGCTGGTCCCTGGGCAGCGCTAGGGGGCGCTGTGGGGCAGGGGCTCAGCAGGGGGCGCTGTGCTGTGGGGAGCGGGGTGGGGCAGCTGGGGGGGGCCAGGGCACATGGGGCTGGGGTCCCTGGTTTCTCAGCCTCTCTCCCCTCCCCCCCCAGGAAGCGGGCCATGATTATCAATAACGCCCTGGCCTTCCTGGGCGGGGCCCTCATGGGTCTGGCCAAGCTGGGCTGCTCCTACGAGATGATGATCCTCGGCCGGTTCCTGATTGGTGCCTACTCAGGTAACGGACAGCACCCGTGGGCCAATCGGATGGCGGGGGCTGGGAGGGAGGAGCTCTGGGGCCCCGCCCTCTCCCGCAAAGCAGCATGGGGGTGAGGGGTGAGGCCAGGGGGTGGGGGATGGGTGGTGCCATGGGTCGGGGGGGTGGGGGAACCTGGGTGGATGGATGGATGGATGGGGTGGTGGATGCCGGGCGATGTAGGGTGCGGGGTGGGGGGTGGGATCTGGGTGGATGAGCAGTGGGTGCTGTGGGGACTGGTTGCGTGGGGTGCCCCGGGACCTGGGTGAGGGGCCGTCATTGGGTTCTGCATGTCACAGGTACACCCCCACCCCTCCCACCTTGACTCAGTCATTAGCATACAAGCCCCACCTTTTAAAGGGGGCGCTGTGTATGTGGGGGAGGGGTCACCACCCTCTGCCTCAACTCCTCCCCACAGACCTAGGGGGCACGCTCCCCCCCGCCCCACCCACACCTCCTACTAATCTGCGGTTCCCCTCTCCTCTCCCCCAGGGCTGGTTTCTGGCTTGGTCCCCATGTACGTGGGTGAAATTTCCCCCACCCACCTGCGGGGGGCGCTGGGGACCCTGCACCAACTGGCCCTAGTCATCGGGATCCTCATTGCCCAGGTAACAGGCCCTTGGGGGCGCTGTGCGGCGGGGGGGGGGCGGGGGATCGGCCGCGGGCGGGGGGGGGCCAGCAGGCGGCGCCGTCCTGAAATCTCTCTCTGTCTCCGCCCCCGGCAGGTGTTCGGGCTGGACTCCCTCCTCGGCACCCCCGAGCTCTGGCCCCTGCTCCTGGGTCTGACCGTGGCCCCCTCGGCCCTACAGCTGGTCATGTTCCCCTTCTGCCCCGAGAGCCCCCGGTACCTCTACATCATCCGCAACAAGGAGTCCAAGGCCAAAGAGAGTGAGTGTCCCGCCGCGGGCCCTCTCCCGCCCATCCCCATCCGTCCGTTCGCCCATCCATCTGTCTGTCCATCCTTCCCCTCTTCCGCCTGCCCACCCATCCTTCCGTCTGTCCATCCCTCCCCTCTTCCGCCCGTCCATCCGTCCTTCCGTCTGTCCATCCCTCCCCTCTTCCGCCCGTCCATCCGTCCTCTCTTCCACCCGCCCGTCCTTCCATCTGTCCATCCATCCCCTCTCCCACCCGTCCCCATCCGTCCGTCCATCCATCTGTCTGTCCATCCCTCCCCTCTTCCGCCTGCCCACCCGTCCTTCCGTTTGTCCATCCCTCCCCTCTTCCACCCGTCCATCCGTCCTTCCGCCCACCCATCCTTCCGTCTGTCCATCCCTCCCCTCTTCCGCCCGCCCATCCGTCCTCTCTTCCACCCGCCCGTAATTCCATCTGTCCATCCATCCCCTCTCCCGCCCGTCCCCATCTGTCTGTCCGTCCATCCGTCTGTCCATCCCTCCCCTCTTCCGCCTGCCCACCCGTCCTTCCGTCTGTCCATCCCTCCCCTCTTCCGCCCGCCCACCCGTCCTTCCGCCCACCCATCCTTCCGTCTGTCCATCCCTCCCCTCTTCCGCCCGCCCACCCATCCTTCCGTCTGTCCATCCCTCCCCTCTTCCGCCCGCCCACCCATCCTTCCGTCTGTCCATCCCTCCCCTCTTCCGCCCGTCCATCCGTCCTTCCGTCTGTCCATCTCTCCCCTCTTCCGCCCGTCCATCTGTCCATCCGTCTGTCCATCCCTCCCCTCTTCCGCCCGCCCACCCGTCCTTCCGCCCACCCATCCTTCCGTCTGTCCATCCCTCCCCTCTTCCGCCCGCCCACCCATCCTTCCGTCTGTCCATCCCTCCCCTCTTCGCCTGCCCACCCGTCCTTCCATCTGTCCAGCCCTCCCCTCTTCCGCCCGTCCATCCGTCCTTCCGTCTGTCCATCCTTCCCCTCTTCCGCCTGCCCACCCATCCTTCCGTCTGTCCATCCCTCCCCTCTTCCGCCCGTCCATCCGTCCTTCCATCTGCCCATCGCTCCCCTCTTCCACCCGCCCATCCGTCCTCTCTTCCACCCGCCCGTCCTTCCGTCTGTCCATCCATCCCCTCTCCCGCCCGTCCCCATCCGTCTGTCCATCCATCCATCTGTCTGTCCATCCCTCCCCTCTCCTGCCCGCCCACCCGTCCTTCTGTCTGTCCATCCCTCCCCTCTTCCGCCCGCCCACCCGTCCTTCTGTCTGTCCATCCCTCCCCTCTTCCGCCCGCCTGTCCTTCCGTCTGTGCATCCCTCCCCTCTTCCGTCTGCCCACCCGTCTGTCTGTCCGTCTGTCCATCCCTTCCCTCTTCCGCCCGCCCACCCGTCCTTCCGTCTGTCCATCCCTTCCCTCTTCCGCCCGCCCACCCGTCCTTCCGTCTGTCCATCCCTCCCCTCTTCCCCCACCCACCCATCCATCCATCCTTCCTTCCATCTGTCCATCCATCCCCAATTCCACCCACCCACCCAATCATACGTCTGTCCATCCATCCCTTCTTCCGCCCGCCCACCCACCCACTCACCCACCCGTCCATCTGTCTGTCCATCCCCTCTTCCGCCTACTCATCCGTCCATCTGTCCATCCATCCCCTCTTCTACCCATCTATCTGTCCATCCCTTTATCTATCCACCCACCCATCCAGATAACTAAGTAGTTCTCAACCTATTTACCATTCTGGGCTGCATCCAGTACTACATCTATGCCCTTGAGAATGTCACATGGGCCGCAGTTCTGTGCTGATTGGGTGGCTAGTGGCCCACGGGCCGCAGTTTGAGAACCACTGATCTAACTGATCTCTCCCTTCCAAATCCTACTTACCTATCCATTCCTCCATCCATCTGTCCACCCATCCATCCCCTCTTCTTTATCCCTCCATCTCTACCCATCCATGACTCATGTATCCAACCCCCTCTATCCACTATCTGTCCATTCCCTTATCTATCCATCCCTCCATCTCCCATCGGTCAATCCATCCATCCACCCACCCATTCATTGCCCTCTCTACCCGTCCATGATTCATGTATCCATCCTTCTGTCCCCATCTATCTACCGATCCATCTAATCCATCCCTCCAACCCATTCATTAATCCATCTATCCATCCCCCAATCCATCCATTCATCCGCATCTATCTACCCATCCATCTGTCCATCCCCCTAATCCATCCCTCCATCCCCATCTACCTACCTACCCATCCATCCATCCCCAACCCATCCATCCATCCCCATCTACCTACCTACCCATCCATCCATCCCCAACCCATCCATCCATCCCCATCTATCTACCTACCCATCCGTCCACCCCAACCCATCCATCCACCCCATCTATCTACCCATCTCTTGACACCCAACCAATCCCTTCATCCCCATCTACCTCCCTACCCATCTGTCCATCCCCCAACCCATCCATCCATACCCAGCCCATCCATCCACCCCATCTATCTACCCATCCATCCCTCCATCCCCCTCTACCTACCTACCCATCTGTCCATCCCTCCCCATCTACCTACCTATCCATCTGTCCATCCCCAACCCATCCCTCCATCCCCATCTATCTACCTACCCATCCATCTGTCCATCCCCCAATTCATCCCTTCATCCGCATCTACCCATATGTCCATCCCCCAAACCCATCCCTCCCTCCCCGTCTACCTACCCATCTGTCCATCCTCCAACCCATCCCTCCATCCCCATCTACCTAGCTACCCATCTGTCCATCCCCCAATCTGTCCCTTCATCCGCATCTATCTACCCATCCGTGTGTCCATCCCACTAATCCATCCCTCCCTCCCCGTCTACCTACCCGTCCATCCACCCCCATCTACCTACCCATCCATCTGTCCATCCCCCAACCCATCCATCCATTCCCATCTATCTGCCTACCCATCTGTCCATCCTCCAACCCATCCCTCCATCCCCATCTATCTATCCCTCCATCTGTCCATCTCCCAACCCATCCATCCCCATCTATCTACCTACCATCGCCCCAATCCTTCCATCCCCATGAGCTGTCCCCTCCACCTGTCCATCCCCCAGTCCATCACCGCTCCATCCATCGCTGTCCCCACGCCGGCAGGTTTGAAGCGGCTGACGGGGCGCAGCGACGTGAGCGAGGCCCTGACAGAGATGAAGGAGGAGAAGCGGCGCATGGACATGGAGCGCAAGGTCTCCATCACCCAGCTCTTCCGGTGCCGGATCTATCGCCAGCCGCTGCTCATCGCTGTGGTGCTCCAGCTGTCCCAGCAGCTCTCCGGCATCAATGCGGTGAGGGGGGGGCGGGGCTTGGCTTGAGGAGGAGCCTGGGGAAGATGGGGTGGGGCCTGGAGATGGGGGTGGAGCTTGGTGGGGGAGGAGCCTGGCAGATGCGGGTGGAGCCTGGGAAGGGAGGAGCCTGGTGTGTGGGGTGGAGCCTGAAGGAGAAGAGGGAGCAAAGTGAGACCCCATGGGATCTGGGGGCGGGGGTCGCACTTGCGCACTTGGGCCAGCTCTGACCCCCCCCTTCTCTGCCACCCAGATATTCTATTACTCCACCAGTATCTTTGAGTCAGCCGGGCTGGAGCAGCCGGTGTTCGCCACGATCGGCGCTGGGGCCATCAACGCCGCCTTCACCATTGTCTCGGTAAGAGATGCCCCCGGCCAACCAGCCGCCCCTTGGAGGGGGCATCCACACCCCTCCCAAATCTTATTTCTGTCCCCCTTGTCTCTCCCACCCCCAAAGCTGTTCCTGGTGGAGCGGGCAGGCCGCCGGACACTGCATCTGGTGGGGCTGGGAGGCATGTTGGTTTGTGCCGTGGTGATGACGGTGGCGCTGGTGTATCTGGTGAGTAGCCGGGCAGCGGGGGCTGAGAGCCGAGGGGCGAGCGGCCGGGCAGCGGGGGCTGAGAGTCGAGGGGTGAGCACGGCCGTGCAGGTTCTCATCCCAGGCTCTTTCCCCCGCCAGGATCGGGTGCCGGCCATGAGCTACATCAGCATGGTGGCCATCTTCGGCTTCGTGGCTTTCTTCGAGATCGGGCCAGGGCCCATCCCGTGGTTCATCGTGGCCGAGCTGTTCAGCCAGGGGCCCCGCCCGGCAGCCATGGCGGTGGCCGGGAGCTGCAATTGGACCTGCAACTTCATCGTCGGCATGGCCTTCCAGTCCCTGGCGGTGAGTGCACCCCCCGTGGGTGGGCACGTGCAAAGCAACCCTCGGGGTGTGGGCAATGCACCTGTGTGCACCCACAACACTGCACACGCACACCCGCAATGCCACACAACTGTATTTAGACACGCATGAGCACACAGGCGGCAGAGAGAGGCACCAGAATCGTGAATGCCGGCCATTACGACTGGGAATATGCTGGCGGGTGGGGGGCACGGACCCACAGCAGGGAGTAGGGCTGGGTCTTGGACCGCCTCCTAGGCGGGAGCAGGAACAAGCCGGTGTAGGAGCGACATCTCACAAATGGCGTTTCGCACGCGCTCGCTGGCAAAACCAGCCCGCACTTCCCTTTGCATCCAGCACTCACCCCTCCTCTCCTCTCCTGTAGGACGCCTGCGGGCCGTACGTCTTCCTCATCTTCGCGGCCCTCCTCCTTGGTTTCTTCCTCTTCACCTACTTCAAAGTCCCTGAGACGCGGGGCCGGACCTTTGATCAGATTGCGGCCGCGTTCCGACGCACCCCGTCTCTGTTAGACCACGAAATCAAACCCTCCACCGAGCTGGACTGTCTGGGGCCAGAGGACAACGTCTGACCTGGGGCGGGAGCGATCGGCCAGAGAGAGACACATGCGAGGAATGTAACCGTAACCCAGCACTTTAACGACACAGCGAGGTTTAGAGATTTTTAGGTTAGTTGTTTTGTTTTTAGCTTTATGGGTTTTATTTTTAAGATTATATATAGAGAGAGAGAGAGAGAAAGAGAGAGTGATTGTGTTGCGTGTGTGTGTGTGTATGTGTGTGTGTGTGTCGGAGGAACGGAGATAAAGATGTGTTGGGAGCTGCGGAAGGAGCTTGGTTAAGTGACAAAGGAAGGGGAACCTGGAGGAGAATCCAGCTCAGCTGGGGGCACGCTCTTGGAATCGGAGGCAGGGAAAAGACCTCCCCGAGACCATATCCAGCAGCTGGAACAGATGTTCAGGCATTCCCGAGCAACATAGGCCACTAGTAGGTTCCAGAACCGTTGACTCAATGGTTCTGCGTCGATTCAGGGACAGGAGACTTTTCTATTGCTGAGAAGGTAGAAGGAGAATGCAAAACTCCGGTGGAGTTCTTTCGATCCTACTGAACGGTCTCCCCGCCGTCAACGGAGTTGAGCCAAAGGGCCAGAACGAGCATGACCTCTTCACGTGCTCTAACACTGAGAGCTAGAAAGGTTGGAGCAAGAAGGCCGGGCGTCATGGATGCCGTCAAACGCCGTGACTCCGTCGCTGAATGGCAAGGCTCCTACAGGCAGGAGCTGTGGCTCTTTGCCCTACACATGGTCCCTGTAGTCCAGTGGCCCGTCTCCAAGAGTTGCCAGCACTAGATCCCTTGGAGGAAACCTTTCAGCGATACAGAGGAGTCACCTCTTAACTCCCCATGGCTGGCGATTGACTCCTACTGGCAAATATCATGAGAACTTCCATCCTTCTCCATCCAAGCCCGCAGAGCAGGATTTCCTGGATGCTCTGACCTGGGACATCCCTTCCCGTCCATCTTCTGAGGTTTGTAGGAGATCTGAGGGGACCTCACCACTCTTCCTGGAAAGTGAGCATCAAGAGAAGACAGTCAACTCATCTTTGGAGGAGAACTGGTTGCGAAGGGCTGACAAGGGAGGGGGGCGAAAAGCTATCGCCCAAGGTGGGGAAGCTTTTGAGAAAGGGTGCGTTGGGTTTTGTGAACTGCAGTCCGCACCAGTTGCAAGTCAACACAGAATGTGGGACATCCGCTCCACAGCTCATGTCTATAGGGACAAGGAATGGCCCAATTGGATCAGACCCGTGGTCCACCTAGCCCGCGATTGTGTTTTAACAGGATGGTGTCCTCAGCCTTGCATGCAGAAGACAAGAGGCTAGGAATACTCTGTGCTCAGCAGTCCAGGACAATTTGCTAGTTAAAGATGGTGGGATCGTTAGTTGGTTGGTTGATTATTTTTAAGAAGGCCGTAAATACAGAAGCAGCCAGAACAGCATTGTTAAAATTACTGCTCTCCATTTCGTCTGCTAGCTGACTGATGGAAGTCTGAAGACAGCCAGTTGAGTTGGCCTACAAAGACCAACCTTGCTAAAATGTTAGTGATTAGACCCGGCACTCCATCATGCCGCCTGTTTGGGGTGGGACAAAGGAAGAACCTGTTGAAGCAGATGACAGGCACAAGAGATCAATAGCTGTGCTTGAAGACAGTTTATGGACGAACCCAGGAAGATTCTGAACGGTTAGTAGGATCTGAGGGAGTTTGTTTTGTAATTAACGGAGGCGTTTGTCTTAATGTCAGGGACATATGGAGAGGCATTGGCACATTGTGATCTTTTGTATTTCAGGGAGAAGAATGTAAGTAATTCTTTGTATATAAAGGACGGCATCAAACAGAGGCGAGCGTGGTTGCGTTTGCTTCATTGTAGACACTCATAAATCTAACTTCTCCTGCAGCAGAGGTGGATGTTATGAAAGAGAAAAGGATTTAAGGGAAAAATAGATCTAAGGGTCTTTTAACAAGGCTACGAACAGACAGATTCATTGTAGCAAGGCCAAGGTGCCATTCTGAAATTCATCCCCAGGTTTCTGGATGAATTACACTCAGCCTTTGACAGCACCATGGGTAGAGCTTTTCATATTGACAAGGGAGTGATAATTTATAGTCATGTCCAGATTTTTAGGGTGCCCGAGTTTGATAGCCCTTGGATACAGACCAATTCCTAGATCTTTTAGAAAAACCTCCTCTCGTGAATTAAAAATTGTCAGTGATGGAGAATCCACCTCCCCCCCCGCCGAGTAAATTGTTCCAACAGTTAATTGCCCACACCGAGAAAAAATTAAGCCTTATTTCTAGTCTGAAATAAGTTCCCGCTGGAGTGTGCAAATTCTCAGAATTTTGAAACACCAAGACAGACGGAAGCAGTCTCCGACCACGTCTGGAAAGATTGCTTCCCCATTTTGGATGATGCTAATTTTAGTAGTTAAATGTGTCGTTGGTTTGGGGGTTTTTTTAGGTGGATTTCGAGCATCCCCTTAATTTTAATATTCTGCTGCAACAAACACATTGCAATTCGTAGAGGCCAGAAGGGACCCGTAGCCCATCTAGATCTACAAGGCCATTAAATTTCACATTTCCCCCCTAGTAACTAGCGTTGGACTAATGCCTCTTCCAGGTCGGCATCCAGTCTTGGTTGAAAAGACATCAAGTGATGGAGAATTCACCACTTACCTCAGGAGTTAGTTCCAGTACCTAACCCCGCCCCTCCCCACTGTTCAAAATTAGATCAGTGTTGGGTTAGTGCCTAAGTAGGGCCCTACCAAATTCATGGCCGTGAAAAACCTGTCACGGCCTGTGAAATCTAGTAAAGTGTAGGTATTGCCACCCTTACTTCTGCGCTGCCTTCAGAGCTGAGTGACCAGAGAGCAGTGGCTGGTGGCCCAGCACCTAGCTCTGAAGGCAGCGGCACCACCAGCAGCAGGGCAGAAATGAGGGTGGTATGGTATGTGGGGGAGGGTACTGTGGTCACCCCCACCAGAGCCAGCCCAAGGCCCCTTTAACCTCTGAGCACTGGAGAGAAATACAGCTGGGGGACCCTACTGTGCATCAGGCTCCACTTGCTAGTCCTGGCCGGGCTGCAGCGGGATGGGACTTCCTCTTCTCCTGAACGGGCTGCTCCAGGGGCTAGGTCAGCTCCACCTCTGCTGGCAGCACAGCAGTAAGGGGGGCAATACCACGACCCCCCTCCAGTAGCCACCCACAACCCCATTTTGGGTCAGGCCCCCCCCACCCCGTTACACCAGCATGACATGTCAGATGGAAGTATCTGAGACAGTGACACTTCAGATTTTTAAACTCCTAGGACCGTGAAATTCATCAAAATGGTCCGTGATTTTGGTAGGGCCCTGTGGGTAAGTGTTTCTAACCCCGTCAGCCCTCCCTGAAAGTTAGAACAACCCTGCGCTACCGGTAGTAGACAGCATCCAATGCCTAGGAAATCATAAAAGGACACCCAGCCTCCGCTTGAGAGTCACAGTGGTTGAGGTGATATCATTTATTGGATCAACATCAACTAGTGGAAGAGAGGAGCATTCAAACTAGGCCGAGGAAGGTAACCAGAGCCCCATAGTTAAACACAAGGCGGGGCAGGTTGTTAAACAGTCTACAAAGGAAAAGTCACATCACGATAACATAAATTAGTAAAAGTCCTAGGGTAGATGCACTTATAAGGCATGTGGGATTTTCAGAGGATTTGCTTATCTTGCTTGCTGGATCAGACAAAACCATAGCCGTAGAACAGCGGTTCCCAAACTTTAACAGCCCGTGAACCCCTTTCACTAAACTGAAATCTCGTGAACCCCCTCCTAAAAATGAATATTTTCAGGGATTTAAGTTTAAATTTCCTCAGTGTGATGGATGCCCCAACTGCCCGGCCCCGCTCTCCCTGGGGTTCAGGGTGTCTGCCCTGCAAACCGGGTCCCACCTGCTGTCTCCAATGCCCGGGGTCCTCTGTCCACCCTTAGTGAAATTTTTCTGGCAAACCCCCTGTAATGTTCTGCGAACCCCAGTTTGGAAACCACTGCTGTAGAAGTAAGTTTAGAGCAGCAAAATTGCATTTATACTACAGTGGTGGTGTTCATTTGTTCTGGTAGAAACAAGCTCTAACTTGACTTAAAATTGAGCACGCTAAACCACCAGCGAAAGTCGAAGGCAACGGTTGCTCTCGGCCGGAGATTTTCGTCTCGCTCCCTTCTGACCAGGGTAGGTCCAGGCTAGATAATTTTCTGCCTTCATTGCGTATGTCACAGCAAAGACCATCTGCCTTTGCTTTCTCTTCAGAGACTGCTAACAGAGCGCGGGCTGTAGTTCTAAAGGTGCCACCCGGCTCTTTCAAAACACGCCCACTTCATTCTTCACCATTGCTGAGAAAAGCGTATTAAAAACACCAACCCAAACAGGGGCTCTGAGTAAGAACTCTCTCACGTCAGGGGCACAACTTAAATCATCGCTTCCGCTCAGAAAAAGCACCCTCCTGCCTTGTTTAATCCACCTTGTTACACTGAGCAGGGGGTCTTTGATCCTGAGTTTCCCCACCGTGGACTCTACCCTTGGGTGTTCCTCCTGTCACAGCGTCCCCGGGCGATGCTCTGGGACTGCTCCCCCCGAAGCCAGTCAGGACTCTGGTGAAGTCTCCTCTCTGTGAGCAGACTGTCTCCAGGGCAAGAAGCTCCCACGGCTTCCACCTTCCTGGGTCTGACCTCGGAGCAGCCACCATCCTCTGCCCCTGCGTGAGCTTCCTGCAGCGAGTCCACCAGGCGGGGTCCTGGGGGAGCCAGAGGGCCCTGTACCCCACTTCCACTATCAGACGTAACTCTCAGCCAGCAAAACAGAAGGTTTATTAGAGGACAGGAGCATGGTCTAAAACAGCTTGTAGGTACAAAGACCAGGACCCCTCAGTAGGGTCCATTGGGGGGGGGGCAGCAGTGAGCCATGTCTGCACCCGCTGCACACCCCCAGCCAGCCCCAAATGGCTTCACCCTCCAGCCCCTCCTCTCTGGGCTTTGTTCCTTTCCTGGGCCAGGAGGTCACCTGACCTCTTTGTTCTCCAGCACCTTTAGCCATCTCCTTGGGGGGCAGGTGGGGGAGGAGAGAGAGAAGGGCCCCGGCCATTAGTTGCCAGGAGACAGAGTGCCAGCCATTTATGCACACTGGCCCTTTGCTCTGCAACAATCTCACCCCCTAGAGACTTAAGAACTGCATATGGGAAACTGAGGCACCCACACAGCATTCAGAGGAAACATTAAGAACAGTCCCACTTTGTCTCACCTCCGCAGGACAGAGTTTTGAAAGGTTGGGTGTGTGTGGGTGGGTGGGGGGGGAATTTGCACGTACTTCCTAAGAACTCCACTTCAGATATATCCGTTTCCTGCTAAAGCAGTTCTATGCAATCTACGACAATGGAACGCAGAGGTATTAACCCTCATTCAATCAGATGAAACTTAGTTCAGTTGGGATATTATCTGTCTATCTGTCCCCACCTCAGCTATGCTGCTAACTACACCGCTTTCTCCTTGTCCTGCCCTCAGTTGCCAAGGAGAACACTCGCTCACCACCTTTTGTTTAAGGTGGCACGTCACCAACTTCATTAAAACTTGTTAAACCCACAGCTGATTTTAACAGAGGCTGGGTTTCCAGTCAGCGTGACCGCTGGCCAGAAGTGTTGAAGTCATGAGGAGCAGGACATTGAAGGACCATGCCCGAATGCCTATTTTTAGCAGTCCAGCTAACACCGTATACTCACATGCACTTTGGCATTTTTCCACCAGTAATAGGACCTGCGTCACTCTGGGGAAGCGGTTGCCAGCTAGCGCCAGGACAAGGGAGAGTGGATACGCACAAAGATGGGCTGAAAGTCAGTGTGACTAGTAAAACTTGGTTTAGACCAGGCTGCGAACCGGTCTCTGGTTTCATTTTTATTCTGAGGGCACCGACTCCTCCCACCCACCTCAGAAGGAATGCAGCCACTGTAGGGGGTTGCACTCGCCTAACACGACCAGTTTAGCGTGGCTGGTAAAGCTCGCAGGCGATAAGATCAGAACTGCAGGACGGAAGGGAGTCTGGCTGAAATTTGCACGCTGCTCACTGTGTCTGAGAGTATTAAGACAAAGCTGGGGAGGAATCGCACCAAATATTTGACAAGACTGTTCATGAAGCAGGGCTGGGCGACATTTCCTCTAGACGAAAACGAAAGACAAGTCTGCCCCTTGTCAACATGTTTTGAAAGGATCAAATCAAGGCTCTAAGGCATTCCAAACCAGCATCTTCTCAACAGCATTGTCACCCCCCAAGCCTTTCACCCACCAGAAATGGTCACTAATGAACGTTCAGTCAACAAAGAACGAGTCCATCTCTCCAGTCCAGCCACTTCCAGCAGAAACTGCTCTGCAGTCATTTGAGGGACCAGAAAGCAGCAATGCAGGGCACGGCCTTGCACCTGCTGCCCTGTACCTATGCTGGCATTTGAGATACTCAATTTTATGAACACCACAATCACTGGTTTGTTTGGAAAATAGGGCGATCTACTGTATTTTGAAATTGGGAGGAGGAAGTAAAAAGGTTTATTGACCCAAGACTGAAAATTTGAGATTCCTCTCCCCCCCCCCGCCCCCACACACATTTGATTGAGGGTAGTAAAAGTTTTTGAAGTTAGAGGGATGCGAACACTCTTCTCCTCTCCCCCCCCCCCCCCATCAGCTTTATTTAAGTCTCAGCTGTATTTCAGCGAGAAATCAACTTTACCAGCCACTGGGCCGCACAAGAGTGAGATTCAACTCTAGCTCGTGGGTTGGAGAATGAGAATTTCTCTCGGCTCGTGTACCACACTAGAGGAAGCCTGCCTGGACCCCACCCAAGTGGTGTCTCTTGCTGAATCTCGCTCACCCAAACAAGGACTGAGCTGTCTTTTCCAAGCAAGACTTGTCTAGCCATGAAAAACTTCTCCATGCTACTAAAAACCACGCTGTCTGTGACCGCCCTGCATCACCAGAGACAGCAGCTGGTTTAAATGGGCCAAGTGGGCGGTCTTGAGTCTGAGACCACCTCATGTTTAGGTTGCCAGTTCAAACCCAGTCTGGCCTGGGAACTATTACGAGTCTGGTGACCCCTGTAAGAAGAGTTTGTATTAGGACTGTCTACTGTGGTTAAGATTAAGTGGTACCCCCTCCGTCCATTAGGGGTACACAGCATGCTGGCCAGGCAGTGGGGGACCTCTTACCATCCCCCAGAGAATACAGGGTTCCTTTAGATGCTCAAACACATGCTGCTCTCCACAGGTTTGTGGGGCGTCAGAGCACCTTACAGAGGGAGAGTTAGCTCTCGACAGCCCCAGGAAGGGTTTTTACAGATGGGGAAACCGAGGCACAGATACATGGAGGCCAATATTTGGAGAAAGGCATCCACCATCACAGGCCAAACTGAAGACATGTGACATGAGCACCCACAACTGCTCAACAGGCATTCTGGGGTGGTGGAAGGCTTACAGCACTTCCAATTGGAGAGGAATGTTATTGCCACATGGAACTTGTGCAAGAGACAGCCACCCCCCTCCTCCTGCCCCCGCTCTAACCCACTAGCCCCCACCCCTCAGTCCAGAGAGACTCCTCCCACAGCCAGGGATAGAACCCAGGAGTCCCACCTCAATCCACAGACTACAGTGTCTTTGCCAACCCCCTCAGCATGGCAGGAAAGATCCGGTGACACCAGGAGTCCGTGCAAATTCCTTTACTGACACCCAAACTGCACACGTTTGCAAAAAGTGCTCTTCAAAAAAAATGGGGGGGAGGGAGGGAATTAACTTAAGTTTCAACAGCGAGTTTCCCTTTGAACTGAGGAAGCTGTGGGAGGTGGGGAGACTAGCCCCTCAAAAAGGTTTTTTTTTTTTTAAACTTAAAGATTGTGTTCAGTCCCCCCTCAGGGTTCACATTCTTGGCTTCGATCAGCAGCGAGGATTGGGGGGACTGGGTGGCGTTTGGGGTCTCTGTGCAGTACGAGGTAACTTGGATACGGGCAAGATGGACACCTAGAGGAGAGAGGAAAGGTGGTCAGACTGAAACCGAAGCCCCTGGGGGTGAGGGGGCAGAGAAGACCCCAGCACTCAGCAGGAGACTGAGCCATACTTAATCAAGGTATGTTTCATGGGGTGAGGCCAGATCGGCTAGGCCAGGGGCCAACCCAAGTCTGTATCTTATCAGATCTACAGGCCAGCTAAGCTACCAGCCCTTGTCACTTGGTGGCCAGCTGGATTATTAGCTAGCAGAAGAGATCTGCTCACCCAGTCATGCCAGTCTTTCCATATCAAGCCATTGGCACCCGACGCCTTCCCCTCCCCTCGCAGAGTCCTTACCAGCTGGCAGCTCTGCATCCCCTCACTATTATGCCAGCAGGGCTGGAGCAGGGTCCCCCCCGGGCTCGGGCGTCGAAGTCTGCAGAGAGAAACCCCAGGTTAGTGACTACCCCGACAGGCCTTCCTGCTTCCGGGGGTGGCCAATGGGTGGCCGCTAGTGTCGGGGCAAGAAAAAACCCAGGGCTGTGGGCAAGGGGCTGATTTTGGAGCACGCTGGAGGCTGGATGGCCCACCGTGATGCCATGCTTGATGGTCCAGAGCCCTCTCATGGCAATGTGAGCTTAATGCAGGAGGTTCAAGGAGAAGCTGCCATCTGCTGCGGGCCAGCAGCAGGGGTACCACCACCAAGCCATGATCTCCTGTAGGAGAGAGTGGTCATGCCACCTGCACCCTGTCTAACCCTGCAGACACTGGCTAATGACTCATGGGTTTGCCATTCCCTAGGGGCACCGTGCCAGGACAGCTGGCAGATCAGGTTTCACCCAGTGCCAGTCCTGACTAGTTCTCTCCTCTCATTCTTCTACCTCCAACCACGCCCTACAGCCAGGGGGCATGGCGCCCGGTGTACAGACATGCCAGGTGGATCCAGGAAGCACTAACTGCCGGGAGCTGCTCCCAGAGAGCTAGGTGCCATTAGAATGCCCCACAAGAATTAACTTGTTTTTGTACAGCTGCTGCCTGGCAGCACTAGATTTTTGCCATGCTGTGGCACCAGGTTATACCACCCAGTCCCCTGCCCAGAGCTGGGCACTTACATCCACAAGCTGTCGCTGGATCTCAGGCAGTGGCTGGGAGGGACCCTCCGGAGCGGGGGCAGCAGGTTTGCTGGCTTCCAGCGCTGGTTCCTGAGTGGTGGCCGGGGTGCTGGCAGCAGGGGTGTCCCCCGCAGCGGCAGAGCTCAGAGCAGGCTGGTCTTTGGAGGCGGTAACGGTCGGCTAGGGTGGGAGAGATCATACGGCATTTCAGTCACGAGTGTTTCTCATCTGGACAGCACCTTGCTGCCCGTAGGCCTCATTGAGCCAGCCAAGACCAGCTGCTCATGTACCACGTGAAACGGACCCATCTGCTCAGGGAGGCAGAATGTAATTGCTCTGATTGGACTATGGGGCTAGTGCCCCCTGCTGTTCTGCAGGGTGTAATGATCCATCAGTGCTCTCAGCTTACAGTGGGAGACTTAAGCTAGACTACTCAAGAGAGTTAGGTCAACGCAAGGAGGCTCACGTTTATCTGATTGTGGAAGCGTCTACACTTCAATATTCCTCCCGCTGACAGCCGCCGACTTAACTCCACCTCCACGAGCATGCTTATCACAGAATATCAGGGTTGGAAGGGACCTCAGGAGGTCATCTAGTCCAACCCCCTGCTCAAAGCAGGACCAATCCCCAACTAAATCATCCCAGCCAGGGCTTTGTCAAGCCTGACCTTAAAAATCTCTAAGGAAGGAGATTCCAGCACCTCCCTAGGGAACCCATTCCAGTGCTTCACCACCCTCCTAGTGAAATAGTGTTTCCTAATATCCAACCTAGACCTCCCCAACTGCAACTTGAGACCATTGCTCCTTGTTCGGTCATCTGCCACCACTGAGAACAGCCTAGATCCATCCTCTTTGGAACCCTCCTTCAGGTAGTTGAAAGCAGCTATCAAATCCCCCCCTCACTCTTCTCTTCTGCAGACTAAACAATCCCAGTTCCCTCAGCCTCTCCTCATAAGTCATGTGCCCCAGCCCCCTGATCATTTTCATTGCCCTCTGCTGGACTCTCTCCAATTTGTCCATATCCCTTTGCTAGTGGGGGAACCAAAACTGGATGCAATACTCCAGGTGTGGCCTCACCAGTGCTGAATAGAGGGGAATAATCACTTCCCTCGATCTGCTGGCAACGCTCCTACTAATACAGCCTGATATGCCATTGGCCTTCTTGGCAACAAGGGCACACTGCTGACTCATATCCAGCTTCTCATCCACTGTAACCCCTAGATCCTTTTCTGCAGAACTGCCGCTTAGCCAGTCGGTCCCCAGTCTGTAGCAGTGCATGGGATTCTTCCGTCCTAAGTGCAGGACTCTGCACTTGTCCTTGTTGAACCTTAGATTTCTTTTGGCCCAATCCTCCAATTTGTCTAGGTCCCTCTGGACCCTCTCCCTACTTATGTCGACTGTTACTGGCTTTCAGAAGCCGTCCTGCAACGCCCTGCATTGACAGGACAAATGGATACAAGCTCTCCTGAGGAGACCATACCACACCAACACGAGGAGCAAAGCTTAGATCTTCACGAGCGATGAATTACTGCAGAGGCTCTAAGCGGACGTAAGTTAGGTTGACTTTAATTTTGTCACAGAGCTCAAAGAGGTCAAGACATGACTTGATTAGTGTGTGGGGAGGAAGTGCTAGATACTAAGGTGGCTGGACATGAAAGCCAGACAAATTGCTGTGGAAAATAAAGCACCCAGTGTGGGGGGAAGTACTGCTTGAATCCAACTTCCAAAGGGAAACGGGACATTCTCGGTCTCTCAACGGCTTCAGATCCTGACTGGCCGGCCTTTCTGGGAAGATGCTTTAGTTCCTGGGCTCAGGACAGGATGAAGTTTAATGACTCGTGAGCAACATACCAAGTCAGATAGACGATCCCTTCCGGCCTTAAAAATCTAAGTCAGGTGAACGCGGGCGCTTCCGAGCGCCCTTTGCTAGGGCGTTGGTTCAGTGTTGACTCGGGGTAGGGCACCACCTACTGAGTCACCCACACAGGAGCACAGGCCCAACCCTGTGTTAACTTCCTTGATCTGATAAGGTCACAGCCCAACAGCTGTGGGGCTGTACCTACTGGAAAGTGTCTGGGGGCCTGTTCCCTTCAGTTGCATTGCAACATTGGCCTGCCAGGGCTGTAAAGCCGATTGAGTGGCTTCCTGCACAAGAAGGGGCGTGGACGATTCTCCATCCCTGGAGTCTTTAAACCAACACTGGCCTCAGATACGCTCTGCTCAAGCTGAAGTTATGGGGCTTGCCACAGAAGTTGCTGGGGCATTCTGCAGACGCAGGAGGTCACAATTTTCCCTCTTTCCAACCCTCTCCCCCATCCCTCCCCAAACCAGAGTCCCTAATACTGGGGCAGGCAAACTTTTTGGCCTGAGGACCGCATCGGGTTTCCGAAATTGTATGGAGGGCCGGTTAGGGAAGGCTGTGCCTCCCCAAACAGCCAGGCGTGGCCCGGCCCCCGCCCCCATCCGACTCCCCCTGCTTTTCACCCCAATAGCCCCCCCGGGGACCCCTGCCCCATCCAACCACCCCTTCTCCCTGTCCCCTGATCATCCTGGAACCCCTGTCCCTGACTGCCCTCCACTGCCCCATCCAACCCCAGCCTCCTTCCTGACTGCCCCCCTGGAACCCCTACCCCCATTCAATCCCCCTGTTCCCCACCCTCTGACCGCCTCGACCCCTAGCCACAACCCTGCCCCCTGACCACCACCACCCCGAACACCCCCTCCCTGCCCCCTTACTGCGCTGCCTGGAGCGCCGATGGCTGGCAGCACTACAGCCATGCCGCCCAGAATGGCAGGACAGGCAGCTGCGCCACGGCACTGCCCAGAGCATTGGGTCAGGCCCCAGGAGCTCGCCGCCTGCAGAGCAAGCGGAGGCTGTGGGCGAGGGGCCATGGGCTAGCCTCCCAGGTAGGAGCTCAGGGGCCAGGCAGGAGGGTCCCACAGGCTGGAGGTGACCTGCAGGCCATAGTTTGCCTACCTCTGCCCTAGTACCCAGTACAGCCAAAAACCCTGAGCCATGTGACTGTGGGAGGGGCCCGTTTAATGCCAATCTTACCAGCTACGCTAAGATACCCATGTTTAAGACTGCCGTTTAGTGCCAAGACACCGACGAGCCGGGATCTAAGTCTTTGCAATTTTAACACTGAGGGTTCAAACTTCACTAGGTCCTTCATCTCTCTCATGTACTTCTTTGCCACCAGCTGCCCCCCTCCCCTCTCCCCCCCTCCCCCCGATATCCATAACGTTTAAATGCTTCACTATTTTAAGGTGGGAGGGGAACCACCACCCGTATGAGGTCAGGCCAGTGCTACAATCTTCATGTTAGACAGGGGAAACTGAGGCACAGATGCTAAGTGACATGCTCACGGTCACACAAAGTTGAGCACAGCAGGATTTGAACTTCAGTCTTCCAAGACTCAGGATGGGGTCCTAATCATCGAGAAATCTCAAGCAGCTTATCCCCATTAAGCTTAGGGTTATAGGCCCCCCCAGATGGAGAACTTATTACAGGCCCTCTCTCACCTGCTGCGATTGGGGGGATAGATTCTGGACCCCCCGGTTTACTGCCTCCTCTGATGCCTATCCCAAAATGCACTGCAGGGCCATCCAACCCACTACGTGCCCATATGGCATGTGTGTGTACGTACACACACCCCCAGTTGCCCTGAGCTCCCCTCTCCGAGAAAGGAGTCAAGTGGCCATGATTTTAGGTACCGAGTACCTGCCACCAAGGAATTGCCCACCCCAGCTCTCACCTCTGCCACCGCCGGCCGGGTGCCAGCTGTTTGCTGCCGTCTGCGCTGGAAGTAGGGCCGGTTACGCTGGCGCTGGGGTTCGGGACGGATGCCGTCTGCTGGGGCTGGCACCACTTTGGTCTCACCGTCGCCTCCTTCAGTGGTGGGTTGTTGTGGCGGGCGGGGGCGGAAGGGTCTGGATCGGGTGTGGGGTGGGGATGGAAGAAGGTTATGAGCAGGCCTCTGCAGGGCCAGGAAGTCTAACCTGCTTTGGCCGGACTCCCAGAGAACCTTTTACTAGCACCACTACTCTGTGCCGAGCACCTTAATGTGTGACCGGCCACCTAAGCCCTCTGAGTTAGCCAGACTTCCCATTGTATCCACAGAGCAGCAGCTTGCCCGGAGCTGGGAATGGGACCCAGGTGTCCTGGCTGAAAACTGCTGATGGAAAATTGGGTTTTGATTAAATGAAGGTTTGACAGAAAAAATTGATAATCGTTTCCCTGGAAACTGACTGCTTAGAAGCACAAGAGTTTCCAGTTCCACAAGATTTCAATTCTGAAGTGTCACAGCTGCACCACGTGGGAAACTGTAGCTTGGCTGCCTCATGTTGTCCATTCCCCTCTATGGTCTGACTCCTTGGTTGAACTCCATCTCCCATAATGCATTGCCTTATCAAAAAGCAAGACCATGGTGCATCATGGGAACTGTAGTTTGGGGGGGGTGTCATGCTCCTGTTCAGACTACAATTCCCATGATGTGCCATGGTCTTGCTTCTTGGTGAGGCAATGCATCATGGGAAAAGAGATGGTCCAGGCATCTTGATTACAACTCCATCTTCCATGATGCACTGTCTTGCCTCACCAAGAAGCAAGACCATGATGCATCATGGGAGTTGTAGTTTGGGTGCCTTGTGCTCCCAATTCCCTATGGTCTGGGCTCCCTGGCTAAAGTCCATCTCCCACGATCCATTGCCTTGCCTCAGAGACGTGAGCAAGGTGCATCATGGGAGTTGTAGTCTGACCAGGAGAACAGGTGCACAAGGCACCAAAACTACAGTTCCCATGATGCACCATAGCAGCATTTCAGAATTAAAACATTTGGGTTTCTCCCTCCCCTGAAGATACAAAATGTTCAGTTGAGTCATTTTCTGACCAGTTGTCCTGATTCGAGCAAGTCTGTCACTGGGAATTCATTCACTTCCCACACTACTCATCCAGACCCAAGGTTTCAGCCACCCACACTATCCGGGGGGGCGCATAACTAGCAGGGTGTCTCAGACCTCATCGACAACTTGTGCCACTAACTATAATAAAGTAGTACAACCCTCCTAGTCTGGACAGTTATAGTGATATAAAGGTACTTCCCTCTAGACAAGTATAGTCACCTTTAGAGCAAAGTCACCCCCCCCCCCAATCAAAAGTAATATCCTAGTAGAAACCCCACACAGGTAGCATGTGGTGCTAAGTGAAGCCAGAGGCCTAGCGGTATTGGAAAACCCCTATTCCCTAGAAGGCACCCAGAAGGGTACATGCAGCTCTAGCATTAAGATTCCACACCAGTTACACTGGTATTGAGACCTCCATGGCTAGGCCAATGACTGGCCTCGCGATTAGTGGGGGGACAGCGTTCCAATAGACTAGAGGTATCTTTTCCAGTGCAGCTTTGGGTATTGCTCCCCAAAAAGGGGGAGATATCTGGCTCACCTTCCATCATGAAGAGCCAAATTTAACCCACAGCTTCCAAGAGACGGTTGTTTTAGTGCATCAGGGCGAGCCTCAGTTCCCAGTGGTCAAACAGCAGCTACATGATCGCGCTTTCAGATTGCTGGTCCCAAATCGCTGCTTGGGACGCTTGCAGATACCCATCTGCTAATCCCAGTCTAGCCCTGGGAGGCTAGACCATTTCCCATTACCATTTTCCACCCCATCCATGGTTATTCTAAGCTGCTTTTCTCCCGAGCCAGCCTCAGGGCAGGCCTCGCTGCTTTCAGTTGTGTGAAGGCAGGAATCAAGCTTTGATGAACTCTTCTAGCAAGATCACCTGCTAGGACAGCGTGGAAGGGGATGGTAACTGGGCGTTCTACTCTTGTGTTTATGGTGGTCCCACAAAAAAAAAAAAGGGCTTCTGTTTCCCCACTGAAGCAGAGATTCAGGGTGAGATTTTGATCCTTAACCCACAATGGAAACGGGGTTTTTGAGTCCCACCTTTGACCATCCCCACCCTTAATTTAGGAGGCAGATGGATCGCACAGGCCTGTTTTAGAGCCAGATGGGAGACTGGCCCAGTTGAGATCTCAAAGTAAAATCGGATCACTGGCAGCTGCCGCCACAGTGGAGAAGGGACCAATGGCACAGCAAGCCAGCCACTAGCCAGAGGAAGCTGGCCTCTGCACACTTACCTGCGGTATCTGGGCCGGAAGCGAGGGGCCGGAGCTCTCTCCCCTGCCTGGACTGGCGGTTGCTGGTCTCCCTCTGGCTGGGTGGCATCTTTAGGTTCCGTGCCTTCCGTGCCCTATGGCAAACATAACTCTGATCATATGATCTTGTGACGGATCTGCCACTAAGAAGGTAGATGAACCTGTGCATGAACTCTGCCGTCTTACAGGCCCAAATACTACCCCACAGGACCTGGGATCAGCTAGCAGAGAGCAGGCTACTTCCCCCTTGCCATGCCCGGGCCTCACCTGCACCGGCTGGGCTTGCTGCTGGATCGGAGGCCGGGGCCCACGCACAAATCTCCGGCGGAAGAAGAACGGCAGAGGGCGCCTCCTGCGGGGCTGTTGCTGCTGCATGGCGTCGTCGGCTCTCTCCCCCTCGCTGACCGGCTCGGCGGCCCCTTCCACTCTGGTGGCGTCCTGCGGTGGCAGCTGGGCCTGCCGGGGCCTGGGGATGAATCGGCGGAAGCGCCGGCGGTTGGGGGCATAGCGGCTGCCTTTCACCGGCACGCCGCCCGGGCCGGTGACGTTGGCCGCCTCGGCGCCCTGCAGCAGACATGAGACAAGCCCTGAGCAGGGGAAACAGACCCCCCCGCCTTACCCCCACCCCGATCTTTGCCAGCTCCTCTGCACGCATCGGCCTGGCCTCCCCGCCTCACCTTCTCTCCTTCCACAACATCAAACTCCACCGTCTCCCCATCGCCGACACTGCGCAGGAACTTCCGAGGGTTGTTCCTCTTGATGGCTGTCTGGAGGCAGCAGCAGAGAAGAGACTGGGGGCCGGGTCAGCTTGCCCCAGGAGATGGGCAAATTTGAAGCTACATCCCATGGTCCCTGAGTCTGATGAGAAACAACTGCTCCTCCCACCCAGCTCATCATGTGGAGAGCGACCCAATCCAGGAACAAGGGGCCATCTCCATGCTCCCAGTTAGGGCCAAGCCACTGCTTGCCCCATGGTGCTAGAACAGGGGCGGGCAAACTTTTTGGCCTGAGGGCCGCATCGGGTTTCGGAAATTGTATGGAGGGCTGGTTAGGGGAGGGGGTCGTGGCCCCGCCCCCACCCCGGGACTCCTGCCCCAACCAAACCCCTGCTCCCTGTTCCCTGACTGCCCCCTGCCACGCCATCCAATCCCCCTCCTCCCTGACTGCCCTCCGGGACACCTGCCTTCATTCGACCCCCATTCCCCCACCATCACCACCACCCCAACTCCTATCCACACTCCTGCCCACCACCCCAAACTCCCCTGCCCCCTTACCACGCTGCCTGGAGCACTGGTGGCTGACGGCGCTACAGCCGCACCGCCTGGCTGGAGCTGGGCCACGCCGCCTCCGCACAGCTCAGAGAGCCGGGTCAGGCCAGGCTCTGCAGCTGCGTTGCCCCAAGGAGCTCACAGCCCCACCACCCAGAGCATTGTGCCGGCAGCAGAGCGAGCAAGCTGAGGCTGCGGGGGAGGGGGGACAGCAGGGAAGGGGCCGGGGGTGAGCCTCCCGGGCCAGGAGGTCAGGGGTCGGGCAGGACAGTCCCGCAGGCCGGATGTGGCCTGCGGGCCCTAGTTTGCCTACCCCTGTGCTAGAAACAAGCTCAAGTCCTGCCAAAACTGAATGCCCACCTGGAAACAGGGCACTACCCCAGTTCCGCCCCCTCGCCCCGAACTCCCTCAACCCTGGCAGAGCAGAATTGCAGCTGCTGGGCACCAGCTATCTCAGAGACCCACAAGCCGCTCAGGGCTAGAATTCGAGTGATCACAGAGAGGTGGAGCCCCATTATACCCATGTGCGCCCGGCAAATGCTGCTTCTCAAAGAGCAGGCCCAGGAACAGAAGGAGAGCCCGGGAGACAGTTGTGCTCAGCCGAGGGCATGGGGAAGGCCCGGAGGGTGTCTGGCATGCCAGGTGCCAACCAGTTCCTGAAACCGAGAATCACGTCCTGAAACTGACCAAGGTCTTACCTGGTGCACAAAAACATCCTCCTTGGTGTCATTCCTGCAGGGATGGAGAGAGTTTGAGTGATCATGGCTCCGTGCCTGGCACGGTGATGTGGCCCATACACACACCAGACCAGGCCCTGCATAATCCTGCCTCTCCCTCGGTTAGTGCCCACCATCCCTGTGCTTTCAGCTGCCAGGCTTCCCCCACCCCTCCGCCCTCCTCTCTTGCAGTCCCCATACCCCCTCCCAGTGCCTTGCTTGGGCACTTTAGAGCAGGGAACAGATTGGGTGTGAGTTTACATTGCTACGCAGCATTTGTCAAAGCCTCCTAGGTGCGCCTGGAGTTTTGCGCCTTTAGCAATAAGGCCAAGACAGCACCACGATGGTTGCATGGAAGGTCTCAATCTCTGCACCTAAGACATAGGTCGATCCACCGACATCGCTCAGGGCTGCGAAAAAGGTCGCGCCATGGGGCTGCACAGCTCTTGCAAGTTTGAGGCCACGGCCCTGGCGGACCGTGGCAGATCCCAGCAGCATCAGCATCTCATTGCCTGCAACACAATGCCCTCTTCTGGATGTTCGGGCGCGCTGAAGTACTCAATTATATCTTGGCTGAGTGCTTAAACCTCGCACCCCACTTATTATACAGAAACTGAAGCCCAAATCCTCTGCTGGGGTCATACGGATGCCAGCTGAGGATCTGTCCACAAAGGACATTTGCCAAGGTCAGAGAGGGGTCTAAGCCCAGTTGAGATACTGCAACTTGTGGCATGTTAACAGGATCTTTTTTGGTCAGGGATCAAATCAAGGACTTTTAAGCAATTAAAGAAACACCCATTCTTCAAGCAGAATATTAGCCAAGAGGTGAAACTGCCCTGCCCCCAGCATTTCCATGAGGTGCGAACACTGGTGGTCATTCTGCTTTGGAGAGAACGAGTGCACGGCTGATTTTTAACAACAAATCCCAAATAGCAAGGTGTTTAAAGAACCGGCCCCGCACCTAACCCGTAAGAGCATTGGGGATATCAAGGCTCATCTTTGCTGGATGCCTCTGTGGAGGACCGCATTGGGATCTCAGCTGTCAGAGAGCCCATCACCTTTGACTTTCCCTCCCAAGATAACTTGTTTACACAGAGGGCTAATCCTATTGCTTACATTTTCATAGACACCAAGGAAGCGACTGCAGTTTGATAAATTCTTTAGTCACTTCGGAAAAAAACCCACAGAAAAATCTGGATTTCTAGTGAAAGACGTTTTTAAAAGCCTTTTGGGACTTCATACAAATCCAGTTCAAACCAAGTCAAAGTGCCAACCATTTTAGAAGGCCGCACTAGCCATGAACATTTATTAACCCAGCAGTTCATAGAATCATCGACTTTAAGATCAGAAGGGACCAATATGATAGTCTAATCTAACCTCCTGCACAACACAGGCCACAGAATCTCACCCACCCACTCCTGCATCAAACCTATGTCTGAGCCATTGAAGTCCTCAAATCGTGGTTTAAAGACTTCAAGGTGCAGAGAATCCTCCAGCAAGTGACCCATGCCCCATGCTGCAAAGGAAGCAAAAAACCACCAGGGCTTCTGTCAACCTGCCCTGGAGGAAAATTCCTTCCCAACCCCATCTCTATCCACCCTCTGACAACTGTATTTTACTTGCCTGTCAAAAGAACTCCCCCTGGTCCAACAAAATTTTCAAAGGGGTGGGCTGTCTGGTCACTATTGGTCGAAACCAGGTCTATTTCAGTTTTAGTTTAGTCATTCAGGTACACACAGGTGAATTTAAAACAGCTGATCCCCAGTTCCAATTCAGTATTGTTCCTCAGGAGATGGTATTCACACATCAGAGGGGGACAAGAGTGTGGTGGGAAGAAACTTACTGGGCACCGCCTCTGCCCAGATTGCAGGCACAACTTGCAGGGCGGAGAAGAGGTAGGAACGTGTCACTGGAGCATGTCACAGGACCACCAAAGTAGGACTTACAGTTGAGAAGTTAAGCACCTCCTGAGATGTCTCCTAAGCTCTGTGGTTTGCTCGGTAAAAGACGGTTATCGCTGTCTCAGCTCTGCTTGAGAAAGTCTGATCCCCGCCCCACCAAGTCGTATCCCCGCATGTGAGCCCCCCAGCCTCAGCCCTGCCGAGTCCCAACAGTCTAAGCGGGGGTGGGGAGCTTACCTGTTAATAAATCCATAGCCGTTGCGAACATTGAACCACTTAACCGTGCCCAGCACCTGGGTGGCTGCAGGTGGTTTCCCAGGGAAGAAAGTGGAGAGGTTACAGGTCAGTCACCAGCCTCCCTCAGCCAGCAGCCCTTCCCCCTGGGCTGTTCATGGGGCAGGCAGGGAAGCACCTCTGGATAAGCCCTAAAAGTCTAGAGCACTCCAGCCCCAAGGCAGAGACCCCACACTCCTCACCGCGAGCCAGGGTCAGCCTTCCCAATACACACCCCACACCACCCTCCCCTTCACATCTCTTCCCGCCCCCATGGCCCACCAAATTCATAGGCGCCAATTACAAGGCCAGGCAGGACCACTGATCAGCCCATGATCTCCCATCCCCTTCACCCACTCAACCCACGTATCCCATCCCCGCCGATCCCACCACCCCTTTCCTAATGCTAGAAGCTAATCTTCCTCCCACAAACCATCCCCCCTTCCAGCTCCCCCCCACACAAGATATGTGCCCCCCCCATCCCTCTCACAGCCACAACCTCACGCACAGAACCATCCTTCCCTGGAGGTGCCCTCCATTTACACCCAACCCCTAGAATTCCCTCCCTCCCTCCCCACTCAGACACCCATCTCCAACACCTTCTGGTCCCAGCTTCCCTTTACATGCCCCCAGGTGCCCTCCCCCCCACCACTTCAGCCTCTCCCCTCTGCCCCCCACCCCTCATCAGTTTGGCTCTACCCACTATGGGGGTCCAGCCCACTCTTTAGATTCCCCTCAGCTCTTAGCCAGGCCACCTCCCATCCCCACCCCCTGCCCAGAATGAGTTTCCTCACAACCCCCTCTACTCACCTGAAGAACTGCTTAGCCCCACCCCTGCCCGCATTGAAGTCTGTTTGACCCACCCCCGCAATGTAGTTGGCTCCACCCCACCCCCTGCTGCTCCAGTTCAGTTTAACCCGTCCCTGAAGAGCCAATGATGCACACACCACCTACTCGCCCTCGGCCATACTTGGCCCTAGCTACTAGACCCCATCCTCCCCCTTAGAGGCACTTGGCCCCTCCTCCCCCAGGCTCCACCCCCCAGGCCACACCCACTGCCCACTTCTCCACCCCTTCCCTTGGACAATGCTTGGCCCCACTCCTGCCCAAGCCCCACCCTCTAAACCTAAACCCCACCCCTAGGACACCCTAGGCTCCTCCTACTATCCCAGACCCCCCCACCTCTCCCTGAGGACACACTTGGCCCCACCCAGTATCCCAGCCCCTAGAACATGCTTGACTCCGCCCCTCCCCTAGCCCCGCCCCTAGGGCGCACGTGGCCCCGCCCACTAACCCAGCCCCTCTCCCTGGGGACGCGCCTGGCCCCGCCCCTAGCGCAGCACGCGCTCGGCCCAAGGCCCCGCCCCTTCTCCTCACCTCCCGCCCCCGCCCCGAGGCCCCGCCCCCCCAACAGCCGGCGGGCGCTCGCCCCGCCCCGCCCCTGCTCCTCACCCAGGACGCGCTTGGCCGCCTGGCCGCGGGGGGCGGGCGCGGGGGCCGGGGCGGCCCCGCCCGGGCCGGGCTTGGCCGACTCCCCCGCGGGGCTCTCCCCGGCGCCGGCCCCGCTCTCCGCCTCGCTCAGCATCACCCGCCGCCGCTCCTCAGCCGCCGCCTCGCGCCGCCGGCCCCGCCCCGCCGCCGCCCAATCGGCAACCGCCCCGCGCGCGCGCGCCGGCCAATCGGCGGCCCGGCTTTTATCGCCCTCGCGCCGCTCCCTCGCGCCCCGCCCCGATTGGGCGTCGCCCACCCCTCGCGCTCCCATTGGCCCGCGGGGTCTTCCCCGGCCGTTGTGTGGCGGGCCACGCCCGCACGCCGCCCGCTGCCCCCACGTGCCCAGCTGCACGGGTCGGCATATATTTGCATACTGATGAGTCTATTTGCATATTATAGTCTCGCGAAACACCTGGTTGGGTGTTTTGCATCTAATTGCATCGAGGTCCTGTTCCTATAGGTGAATATATTTGCATTCAGTTTTGCCTCGTGCATATATTTGCATATTTTACACATGCTGTGTATGTCTGTGTAGCCTATTTGCATATTCAACATATATTTGCGTACTGTGCATACGGTTGTGTATGTTTGTGTAGTATATTTGCAGGTGTTTTTAAATTGTACATATGGGTGAGTGTGTCTGTATAGTCTATTTGCATGTTTTACATATATTAACAAATATTTGAATATTCGGCGTGTTTTGCATATCTTTCCATGGTATTCTTCCCGGGGGTCATTATTTGCAGATAGTTCTCTTCTGGGTTCTGGTCCTCTATGTGCCTGTATTTGCATATATTTGCATTGTGAGCTCTGTCCCGCTAGTTGTATATTTTTGCACTGATACCTTATTCTTCTATTTGCATAGCTGGCTCTATTCGCGATGCAGCTCTGTTTGCATACATTCGCATATTGTGCATATATTTACATATATTTGCATTGTTGGTGCCATTCCTTTATTGCTTGTAGTCGCATGCGTCTGCTTGCTCTAGGTCTGTGTGCGTGTATTTGCATTTATTTGCATATAAGTTACTGTTAGCTTCCTCCTGCGTGCGCATTTCTTTCATTGGTGGGTCACGTTCCTCCATGTGCACATATTAGCATATTTCTGGAACTGTTTACAAATAATTGCATACCTTCCATTTTTGGCTTGCCCCTCCCCACCCATATATTAGCATAGATAACATATATTTGCATATATTTTCATCAATGGCTTTATCCCTCCATATACATAAATATGCAGATTTTGCATCTATTTGTATACGACCCATTACATTTGCATATAATATAACTGCCGCCTTTAACCCGGTGAGTGCATATATTTATTTGCATATATTATCATGTGGGTTCATTGATACTGGTTTTGTTAACCTAGCTGCATCTGTATGAATATCCCAGAATTAAAACGATCCAGTTTTAATATAGAGTAACAGGCATTTGCATAAACCTAACTTTGCACTACTATTTGCATCTATTTGCATCACCACCAGGGCCGGCTCCAGGCACCAGCCCACCAAGCATGTGCTTGGGGCGGCGCCTGGAGGGGGGCGGCGCAGTGGGGCCCCGGCTGGGCTCGCCACCCTCCCCCCAGCGCTCTGGCCACCGGGGAGAGCGGAGAGCCCCAGCCCTTGCCGTCCTCCCCCCAGTGCTCCGGCCAGTCGGGGATTGCAGGCCTGCGGCCAGGCTCGGCACCCTCCCCTGCCGCGCTGCGGGGGGGGGCGGGTGGCTTTTTTGCCTAGGGCGGCAAAAAAGCCAGAGCCGGCCCTGATCACCACTAATTATGCGGTGTCATTTGCATACGTTATAATAGGAATCCCCCACCAGTGATGGGCATATTGGAAAATTGCTTGCATCTGTCGGCTCCTAGGAGCACGGTTAATCGGTTATCGGCATTTCTATTACAACTGCCTGTAACTATATGCTAAGCTGGCCACAGTGGGCCAATATTTGCAAATATGATTCTCCGCATAGCTTCGTTTGGGGCACTCATGTCAGTGGTATTATTTGCGTGCTTAAGATTAAGCGTGTTTATGTGTTTTGCAGGTGTTAACAGCGGTGGCTCCCCACCCCAGAGGTGCTGCATCTCAACAGTGGGTGAGGGATCCCTGAATAAACCGCGGTGCCATTCCAGAGGTAGCTGCATCTCCGCATTGGGCAATAGATCCCTGTATAAATAGGTGTCTCCACCCCAGAGCTGGCTGCATCTCAGCATCGGGCAACAGATCCCTGTATAAATAGGTGTCTCCACCCAGAGCTGGCTGCATCTCAGCATCGGGCAACAGATCCCTGTATAAATAGGTGTCTCCACCCCAGAGCTGGCTGCATCTCAGCATCGGGCAACAGATCCCTGTATAAATAGGTGTCTCCACCCAGAGCTGGCTGCATCTCAGCATCGGGCAACAGATCCCTGTATAAATAGCTGTCTCCACCCCAGAGCTGGCTCCATCTCACCACCAAGCAAGGGATCCCTGTCTAAACAGGTGCCCCACCCCAGAGCTGGCTGCATCTCAGCAGCAGGTGCGGGATCTCTGCAGGTTATATTCAACCGATTTCATCCTGTAACATCTGTTACACATTCATCCATCTGCAAAGATGGTCTTTTACTGTCTCCCCCCATAACCCCCCCCTTCTTCATCTATTTTAGATTACAAACCATTTGGGACACGGGGACAGATTGTATCTTTGCACGTGTTTGTACAGTACAATGCAGGGCGCTAGGGTATTGTAAAGATGAACTCATAATAATAATTCACCCTGTGCTAAAATGCAGCTGCTTCTGGTTGGGGCGCAGCAGCTCAGTATACAGGGAGCCTCGCACATCTGGACAGGGCAACTGTTCATGAAAAGATCTTTTTGTTTGGTCGCTGAGATGCAGCCACCTCTGGGGCAGGGCAGCTGTTTGTTTAACAGCCCACAACAACAGGTTTGGAAAGGGAGCGAAAGCTCCCCGCCCCGAGATGGTTCCTATTCCTTGCTCGCTTGCTTTTGCTCCAGGCAGTGGGTGTTGGGCTTGATCCTTTTGCAAAGTCACAACATCTAGGCAGGTAGAACTCCAGCTCTGCTTCCTTTAATCATTGACAAAAGAGGTTGTGTTGCTGTGTGGGGGCAGAGCTGACTTGAAACTCTTCCTGCCACCCCCCTCCATCTGCCTTCCGTCTCTCGCATGCTGATTCTCTCTAGCAGGGGGCAGCACACACACACAAACACACACACACTCTCTCTCTCTCTCTCTCCAGCAGGGAGCAGCACACACACGGATTCAGTCCAGCAAGCGACACTACAATAGACACAAGTATCAGGGGGTAGCCGTGTTAGTCTGTATCTACAAAAACAACAAGGAGTCTGGTGGCACCTTAAAGACTAACAGATTTATTTGGGCATAAGCTTTCGTGAGTAAAAACCTCACTTCCGAAGAAGTGAGGTTTTTACTCACGAAAGCTTTTACTCACGAAAGCTTATGCCCAAATAAATCTGTTAGTCTTTAAGGTGCCACCAGACTCCTTGTTGTTTTTGTACAATAGACACAGACACACGCACTGATTCTCTCCAGCAGGGGGCAGTGCATGCACACACACACACACACTGATTCTCTCCAGCAGGGGGCATCTCACACGCACACACACACACATATATCCTCTCCAGCAGGGGGCATCTCACACACACACACACACACACACACACACTGAGTCTCTCCAGCAGGGGACATCACACACACACACACACACACACACACACACACAAATTCTCTCTAGCAGGGGCACCACACACACAGACTGATTCTCTCCAGCAAGGGCAGTGCGCACACGCACACACACAGCTTCTCTCCAGCTGGGGGCACCACACACACAAACACACACACATACACAGTTTCTCTCCAGCTGGGGGCACCACACACACACACACACACACACACACACACACACAGATCCTCTCCAGCAGGGAGCACCACACACACTCACACAGGAGGCGGAGGATCGTTAACCCCCCCAGGATCGGCCTAGGGAGTCTCCAGGATTTGAAGATTAAGTTTTAATTCGAGATTATGGCGCTGAATGCAACCACCCGCCAACCACAACCCTACCGTGGGGACAGGCAGGGGAGTGACCCCCGTGTAGGACAGCGATGCGGGGGCTGGGATGGGGTGACCCGGGGTGAGCTCAGTGGTGGCAAGGAGCGGGGTGACCCAGGGAGGACAACATGAGGGGGGCAAGAGAGAGAGGTGACCTGGGGGGGGTAGCATGTGAAGAGGAGTGTGACTCCTTGGGGGGCCAGCACATGGGGGCAGGGAGGGGAGGAGGGGGTGACCCCGTGGGGGACGGGGTGACCCTGGGGACGGGCGCGGAGGGGGTGACCCCTTGGGGGAACGGGGTGACCTTGGAGGGGCAGGGAGGGGGTGACCGTGTGGGGGAGGGGCGATGGGGGCAGGAAGAAAGTGACCCCATGGGGAGGGGGTGATCCCAGGGGGGCAGGGGTGATCGGGGGGGACGGTGAGGGGGTGACCCCGTGGGGGAGGTGTGACCTCGTGGGGGAGGGGTGATCCCGGAGGACAGGAGGGGTGACCCCAGGGGGGTGGGGAGGGGGTGACGCCATGGGGATGGGGTGATCTGGGGGGGGTGGGGAAGGGGTGACGCCATGGGGGAGGGGGGTGACCCCGGGGGGTGGGGAGGGGGTGACGCCATGGGGGAGGGGGGTGACCCAGCGGGGTGGGGAGGGAGTGACCCTGTGGGGGAGGGGTGACCCCAGGGGGCAGGGAGGGGGTGACCCTGTGGGGGCGGGAAGGGGGGTGACCCTGTGGGGAGGGGGTGACCCAGCGGGGTGGGAGGGAGTGACCCTGTGGGGGAGGGGTGACCCCAGGGGGGCAGGGAGGGGGTGATGCCATGGGGGACGGGGTGATCCTGGGGGCGCGGGAAGGAGGGTGACCCTGTGGGGGAGGGGGTGACCCAGCGGGGTGGGGAGGGAGTGACCCCTGTGGGGAGGGGTGACCCCAGGGGGGCAGGGAGGGGGTGATGCCATGGGGGGGAGGGGGTGATCCTGGGGGGGCGGGAAGGGGGGTGACCCTTTGGGGGAGGGGGTGATCCCGGGGGTGGAGAGGGGGTGACGCCATGGGGGAGGGGGTGACCCAGCGGGGAGGGGTGACCCCAGGGGGGCAGGGAGGGGGTGGTCCCGGGGGGAGTGACCCTGTGGGGAGGGGGTGACCCCGGGGGGGCGGGGAGGGGGTGACGCATGGGGGAGGGGTGATCCGGGGGGGGCGGGAAGGGGGGTGACCCTTTGGGGGAGGGGGTGATCCCGGGGGTGGAGAGGGGGTGACGCCATGGGGGAGGGGGTGACCCAGCGGGGAGGGGTGACCCCAGGGGGGCAGGGAGGGGGTGACCCCGGGGGAGTGACCCTGTGGGGAGGGGGTTGACCCCGGTGGGGCGGGGAGGGTGTGACCCCCATGGGGGAGGGGTGACCCCGTGAGGGGCGGGGAGGGGTGACGCCATGGGGGAGGGGTGACCCCGTGAAGGGCGGGGAGTGGGTGACCCTGTGGGGGGCGGGGAGGGGGGGGTGTAAACCCCCCCCCAATCCTTTCAGGTGATTGTTCATATTTTTATTATTCAATTAGCCTCATTAATTAATTTGCATAAATATGCAACGCGCAATTTCACTGTTGCTATGGTAACCATGGCGGCCACCCGGCTTCCAAGATGGCCGCCTCTCCCCCCCCCGGCGGTGGGACTCTCTCTCCTCCCGGGTCCCGCTCTATGGTTCCCCCAACGGGTTGACGGAGGGCAGGCCGGAGGGGCGGTTAGAAGTGCGCAAGCGTTCAGTGGAGCGTTGGGGAGATGGTGCGCGTGGATAACTGCACGCATGCTCAGTAGAGAACCCAGCGCGGTGGAATGGAGCATGGACACGGGGTAATACTCAATGGCGATGGGGGGGGGGGCTCTTGCGCGCATGCGCGTTGGAGCGTTTTGCGGCGAAGCAATGAGGCAGGCGCTTCTCGGATGCGCATGCGCCTTGAATGGATACCAGGATGGAACGAGGCAAGGTGTCTTATGTACGCATGCGCATCGAGCCAGTCTGTGTGCAGGGGCCGGCAGCGAGACGCAGTTGGTCTCTCCTCTGCACATGCGCACTGTCTGCCTGTCGTGCGTGGTGGCCGGGGAGAGCTCATGCGACTTGGCCGGCGTGTGCAGAGGGGTGGGGGCCTCGCCGCTCTCGCGCGTCCGTTTCCCCAGCGCGCCTGCGCAGCCATGGCCGCCTGGCCGGCTTGCCGGAGCTGCGCAGGCGCGGCGCCCTTTGGCGCAGGCGCGCTGCGGCGTGGGCGTCCCCTCTCTCGCCGCTGTCAGGCGGGGGCCGCCTCGTTTGGGTGTGGGGAGGCATAAGTGCGCGGTGCGCACTGCGGGCTGGGTTGCAGCAGCAGGCAGGCAAAGCACAAGCGAAGCCAAGCGGCGGCGGCGGTTGAGCTCGCGGTCGGGTGAGTGCGCGCGCGCGCGCCGCCGGCTGGCCCGTGCGCACGGGAGCGAGGCCGAGGGACAGTTGGGGCCCCCTCGCGCGCGCGCGGGACTGGGGGTTCGGAGCGGCGCGCGAGCGAGGCCAGGCCGCGCCGCCCCTCCCCCCCCAGACCGCGTGGAGAGGCCTGGCTGAGGGGAGGGGGCGCCTGGGGGTCGGGGTGGGACCTGGGGGGGCAGTGTGGTCTGGGGGGGCTTTCTGGTGGGGGGCAGAAGGGAGGCCTGGGGGTCCCCTGAGGCTAGAGGGGGGGTTGGGAGTGGGCTGGGCTCCCTAAGGGATAGTGGGGTCCCCTGAGGTCCAGAGGGGGGTTGGGAGTGGGCTGGGCTCCCCTAAGGGATAGTGGGGTCCCCTGAGGGCCCAGAGGGGGGTTGGGAGTGGGCTGGGCTCCCCTAAGGGATAGTGGGGTCCCCTGAGGTCCAGAGGGGGGGTTGGGAGTGGCTGGGCTCCCCTAAGGGATAGTGGGGTTCCCTGAGGTCCAGAGGGGGTTGGGAGTGGGCTGGGCTCCCCTAAGGGATAGTGGGGTCCCCTGAGGCCTAGAGGGGGGTTGGGAGTGGGCTGGGCTCCCCTAAGGGATAGTGGGGTCCCCTGAGGCCTAGAGGGGGGTTGGGAGTGGGCTGGGCTCCCCTAAGGGATAGTGGGGTTCCCTGAGGTCCAGAGGGGGGTTGGGAGTGGGCTGGGCTCCCCTAAGGGATAGTGTGGTCCCCTGAGGTCCAGAGGGGGGTTGGGAGTGGGCTGGGCTCCCCTAAGGGATAGTGGGTCCCCTGAGGTCCAGAGGGGGGTTGGGAGTGGGCTGGGCTCCCCTAAGGGATAGTGGGGTCCCTGAGGTCCAGAGGGGGGTTGGGAGTGGGCTGGGCTCCCCCTAAGGGATAGTGGGTCCCCTGAGGCCCAGAGGGGGGTTGGGATGGGCTGGGCCTCCCCTAAGGGATTAGTGGGGTCCCCTGAGGTCCAGAGGGGGGGTTGGGAGTGGGCTGGGCTCCCCTAAGGGATAGTGGGGGTTCCCTGAGGTCCAGAGGGGGTTGGGAGTGGGCTGGGCTCCCCTAAGGGATAGTGGGGTCCCCGTGAGGCCTAGAGGGGGGTTGGGAGTGGGCTGGGCTCCCCTAAGGGATAGTGGGGTCCCCTGAGGCCTAGAGGGGGGTTGGGAGTGGGCTGGGGCTCCCCTAAGGGATAGTGGGGTTCCCTGAGGTCCAGAAGGGGGGTTGGGGAGTGGGCTGGGCTCCCCTAAGGGATAGTGGGGGTCCCCTGAGGTCCAGAGGGGGGTTGGGAGTGGGCTGGGCTCCCCTAAGGGATAGTGGGGTCCCCCTGAGGTCCAGAGGGGGGTTGGGAGTGGCTGGGCTCCCCTAAGGGATAGTGGGGTCCCCTGAGGTCCAGAGGGGGGTTGGGAGTGGGCTGGGCTCCCCTAAGGGATAGTGGGGTCCCCTGAGGCCCAGAGGGGGGTTGGGAGTGGGCTGGGCTCCCCTAAGGGGATAGTGGGGTCCCCTGAGGGCCAGAGGGGGGGTTGGGGAGTGGGCTGGGCTCCCTAAGGGATAGTGGGGTTCCCTGAGGCCCAGAGGGGGGTTGGGAGTGGGCTGGGCTCCCCTAAGGATAGTGGGGTCCCCTGAGGCCCAGAGGGGGGTTGGGAGTGGGCTGGGCTCCCCTAAGGGATAGTGGGGTTCCCTGAGGCCTAGAGGGGGGTTGGGAGTGGGCTGGGCTCCCCTAAGGGATAGTGGGGTCTCCCTGAGGCCGAGGGGGGTTGGGAGTGGGCTGGGCTCCCCTAAGGATAGTGGGGTTCCCTGAGGCCTAGAGGGGGGTGGGAGTGGGCTGGGCTCCCCTAAGGGATAGTGGGCTCCCCTAAGGGATAGTGGGCTCCCCTAAGGGCCTAGAGAGGGGTTGGGAGTGGGCTGGGCTCCCCTAAGGGATAGTGGGGTTCCCTGAGGCCTAGAGGGGGGTTGGGAATGGGCTGGTGTCCCCTAAGGGATAGTGGGGTTTCCTAAGGCCTAGAGGGGGGTTGGGAATGGGCTGAAGGGGGTTGGGGTCCCCTAAGGGCTAGAGAGGGGGTGGGCTGAAGGAGTTTGGGGTCACCTAAAGGCTGGGGGGTTGCCTACCGGCTGGGGGGAAGGAAGCACGGAGTGGGAGTTTGGTTCCCCTGAGAATTGGAGGTGGGGGGGGGGGGAGTAGTCTTGTTGTGGGGGATGGGAAGGTGGGCCTCATGGAGAGGGAAGGAGAAGCAGGGATCTGGTTGGTGGCCCTTGGTTTTTCCTGGCGGGGGCAGGAAGAAGGGGAGTTAAGGGTTTCGGTCCCTCTGAGGGCGTGAGGGGAGGACTATGGGTCCTCCTAAGGGATGGGGTCTGGTGGGATCCCCCTTGGGAGGAATGAGATCTGGTTAGCTGTGGGGGGAAGAACTGGGGTTAGCTAAGGGGGCCCCTTGTGGGGGCAGAGTCGGGAGGGGATGAGGAAGGTGGGGTCTTGAGTCTCCTTAGAGTGGGGCGCAGAGGGGAGGGGTTCTCAATGGGCTTATGCCTTGCCCTGGAGGAAATTAAAGGAGGTGAGGGGGACTGTGGGTTGCCGTAGAGTGAGGAGGATTTGGGGGAGGGGTCCCCTTAGCAGGTTGGGGATTGGAGGTGATCTCTGTGATTTTCCCCATAGGATAGAGGGGTTTGGGGGGTGTGGGATCCCTATAGAGAATGGGATGGGAGGAAGGAGAGTTGGTGGGGGGGGCTGTGGGATTGAGCTGGTCATCTCCCAGGGAGGAGTGGGGGGGGGGTGGGGGAACCCGTGTTGGCTGTGGGAGGGATTCCCCTGGAGAGGGCTGGCTGGGAGATCTGGAGAAGCCTCTGGGGGAAGAACCTGGGGTTCAGGGAGTGAGGTCAGGACCATGAGGTGAAGGACACATGAGGGGGGAATAGATGGGGGAGACAATTGCCTCCCTCCTTTAAGGAAGATTTCACCCCCCCTCCCCCCAAAACAGTGGTCTGGAGATCCTGTCCCTTCACTGAAATTGGAGGGCGGGGGGGGAGGCCAGAATGCTGGTGGCTGGGCCTGCATTGCTTAAGAGAGACTCCCCCTCATGCTCTGGGTAGAGAGAATGGGGGTGCTGGACCTGTATTGTGTCTTAGACCCCCCTTCTTGGAGGAGTCACCGCTCCCTTCCGTGTTGGGGTAGGGGCTCTAGAGGGTGGAGGCCTGTTTTTAAGGGTGGTGATGTGTCATAGAGGGGGTGCAGAAAGGCCTCTCGAGTGAGGAGGGGGGAAACTGAGGCAGTCTGAATCTGCGGTAGGGTTTTGGGGATAGAGCCTCTAGGTGGTTTGGGGGTACAACGGGAGGCTCTCTGGTGGCCTAGGCGGGTTTGTAGGAGATCAATGCAGAGCTCTGCAGCACAGGGTTGGGGGTGAAGGAAGCGAGTGGGATGCAGAAAGTGATGGATGAGTGGCATTGGGTACACGGGGCGAGCCGACCCGAGGGTGAGAGTGACTGCGGGGCGCTGGGGCTCGGGCCGGATGACGCATGGGGCAGAGCCGTGGGGCAGGGAGGGCCCCGGCTCCGCATGTGGCGTGTGGGAGGGAGCTGCCGGGGCCACCGCGCTGGCCTCGTTCCTTCCCCGGCGCTCGGGGCAGAACTTTTTCACCAATTTCTCAGCTGCCAGAGTGTTTTTTTTTCCCTGCCTCCCTCCCCCCACAACCCCCTGCCCCAGCTGCAGACGGAAGCACGTGTGTGGAGCTGCATGGCCCGGCTGTCACCCTGCGTGAGCTATGGGGAGCAGTTGTGCTAATCAGTTACGGGGGGGGGAGGATGGTGGGAAGGAGGTGGCTGGGCCTGGACTGCTTGTTTGCCGGTAATTGAACGGAAATGAAAAAGCCCGTCCCGCTCCCTGTGCCTTCGGAACCGTTAACCCTGGGGGTCATGGCCTTGCTCCCAGCAGGCCTGCCTCAGGCTCTGGAGTGGGAGAAAGAGCCCCCCGCCCGGTGGCTAGCGGGCCCTGTGGGGCGCTTGCCTGCTCCCTAACCGGCCTCGTGGAGCTGTTTCTGGCGTGTCACCGTGCTTGGCAAGCAGACCTGGCCTCCTCGCTCCGCACTACTTGAACCTAGGTCAGGGATGAGTCAGCTGGTCCCATCCCCCACGCCTGGGGGTGGGGGTGGATCCCGGCCCCCGATCCATGCCCTGACTTGCTTTCTAAGGCGGGGGGGAGAGTCTCTAACTGAGGGGGAGTTCGGAGCAGAGCCGGAGAACAGGTGCGGGCAGTCGCCTTGAATGGAGGCGGCCAGGATGCCTGGGTTCTCTGAATCGGCCCTTCATAGGGGGGTTCCCACAGCTGGGGAGAGAACCCAGGAGTCCTGGCTCCCAGCCCCCCCTGCTCTAACCCACCAGCCCCCACTCCCCTCCTAGCAGCTGGGAGAGAACCCAGGAGTCCTGGCTCCCAGCCCCCCCCCGCTCTGACCACTAAATCCCACTCCTCTCCCCAAGGAGGAAGGGCTGCGAAGCAGGACTCCTGGTTCTTCCCCCAGCTGTGCCACTGCTGTGCCATTGCGTCCCAGTAGCCCCTCCCGGCTCCTGGGGCTCCCTGGGGGAGGGGAAATCCCATGGCAGCATGGCTGCCATGTATGCTGCCCCCGGGCCCTGGCTAACAGGCACCTGGCCCTGCTGGCCTGGAGGGGGGGCTGCTGTGTGTGCTGTGTGGGGGGAGTTGAGAGCCAAGTCCCTCTGTAAACCAGTGCTGCTCTGGGCTTCCCCGTGTTAGCCCCCTGTTAGCCCTGCCCAGCCAGTGCCCCTCACTCCTCACCTGCAGCCCCCTGCTAGGCCAGTCCCCGCCCCCCCCAATCCCTGCTGGTGCCCCTCACTCCCGACCCGGGAGCTCCAGGCAGCACCTGCCTCAGATGGCCCTGCGTTTCCATCCTGTCCTCAGCCGCTGCTGCCTCTCCCCAGAGCTGGCTGCAGCCGGGTGCCCTGGCCCCACGCGGGGTGTCTGCCCCTGGTTCCCCTGCGCCTGGCAGGCTCGCAGCAGAGTTGTGGTGCCAGGGCCACCCTCCCCCGCCCCCCTCGGTATTCTCGTGTGTCTGAGGTCGTGGCGGGATCGGAGAAGGGTCTGAAAACCAGCGAGGCCCAGGCTGTGGGAGCGGTGGCTGGATCTTGGGGGGGCTCTAGATTGCCCCTTGCCTGGGGGAGGCAGTGGGGACCAGTTATTGATCAGTGTTGGACTGGGCCTCTGGCGCTGTCGCCGCCCCCCCCCCCCCCCCCCCGGTGTCTGGTTAGACTCTCTGGGACAGGGAGTGTTGTGGGGTGGGACAGGACTTATTGGAGTGGGGAGCCCCAGATCTCGGGGCAGAGGGAGCTGCGTAACCCCCTGGTGTGATGGGGGGCAGATCTTGGTGGGGAGGGGTCTGCGGTAAGCCCTGGTGTGATGGGGGAGAGGTGCTAGATCTTGGGGGATGGGGTGTAAAGGCCCTAGTGTGACAAGGGGAGGGGTCTGTGTAAGCCCTAGGGTGATGGGGGGGGGGGGGCCCAGATCTCAAGAGGGGGTGGGCCCCAGATTTGGGGGGAGCGGTTTGTGTAGCCCCAGTGTGGTGGGGAGGGGTCTGTGGAGCCCCTGGTGCAGTGGGGAAGACAGATCTCCAGGGTGGAGGGGTCTGCGTAAGCCATGGTGTGATGGGGGAAGGGGTTGGTCAGCTCTGGTGTGAAGGGGTGGGCCAAGATTTGGGGGGGAATGGTCTGTAAGCCCTGGTTTGATGTGGGAGTGGGGTGGGCCCAGATCTCCACTGGGGTCTCTGGGTGATACTGTAACCTGCCCGGTCTCTTCCCTCCCCCCCCCCCCCCCCCCCCCCCCCCCCCCCGGCAGTTCCTCTAGTGCCCCGATCACCATGGCCGATGACCTGGACTTCGAGACCGCGACGCCGGGGCTTCCGCCACCTTCCCCATGCAGTGCTCGGCCCTCCGCAAAA